>NC_081533.1:31425941-31630941 GCF_030273125.1 Centropristis striata
GCTGCAAACATCCACAGAGAAACTGTAAAAACAGACATTATCGTCAGAGTCTAAACTTTCCCACGGTCCTTGAACAGATCATATCTGACAAAAGTGACCAAAACTTGTGTTAAAATGTTGCTATTTGTATCAGAATCTCTTTATTCTACATGTCATTTAAAATAAAGTGTTTGCACTAACTATCCTGTTATAAACATTAAATTCTGCTCCTCAAATTGTTCAATACAGATAAAAAATGTTTTTCAACATTCAGGACACTTGTGGGCACTCGGAAGAGTTTTTTTAATAAAAATGTAATTTTCTTAAAATTAAAAAATAATAATATATTCAAGAAATTAAACTTTTTTTCCTGATGTCTGACATGTTTGACTTGTTCTGATTGTGCTGATTCCACAGAGCTGCAGGACTTATAGGTTTATAGATTTAATATAAAACATAAAGCGTGTTGTTGGGTTCAGTGGTGAGCAGCTGTGCAGGTGGACGTCAGCGAGGAGTAGACCACCTCCGGCTCCTCTGGAAACCCTGAACACAAACACAGAAAGGTAAAGATCAGTGACCTCCAGCAGAAGAAAAGAGCCAGTTTCCCTGTTCGGAGCACATACAACATCATTTAATACATTGAAATATGTTTTAAGACCCCAGAATGAAGAGCTGTGATCAGGATGATTGAAGGTGTTTATCACTGCTCCCCCTGCTGGTGGGCTGGTGTACTGTCACATTTCACTGGAAATAAAATGCAAATTTGAAAAAAAAAAGATCCAAAACTCTCACAGATAATTTCAGCAGTAAATCTCCTGTGAGTGTTTGAGTCAGCATGAAGTGTGGAAACAGTTTAGAGTTGAGCTGAACCCAGTGGTGGAATGTAACTAAGTACATTTACTCAACACTGCTGTACTCATTTTGAAGTACTTGTACTTTACTTGAGTGTTTAGATTTTATGTAACTTTATCTAAATATGACTTTATACTTCTACTCCACTACATTAAGCAGTTAATCTGTAGTTACGTTTCAGGTCGAGATTTAACATGAAAAACACGATTCATTTAAAGTGATTTGACTTCTTTTTTTTAAATAAATGAAACCTCATAGCAATATGTGAAGTGAGCCCCACCTTGAGAAAATTAAAACGCTGTAAACTCTTCAATAATAATAATAATAATAATAATAATAATAATAATAATAATAATAATAATAATCCAATAATATATTTAGAAAATATAAAATAGTCTGAGTGGGTTCATTCTGCATTAAGAGTACTTTTACTTTTGATTAAGTCAATTCTGATACTTTTGTACTTTTACTTCAGTAAGTTTTGACTGCAGGACTTTTTCTGCAGTGGAGAAGTTTCACAGTGTGATATTAGTACTTTTACTGCAGTAAAGGATCTGAATATTCTTCCAGGGCTGACTGTACCTCTGGTCCTGATGGGTCTGATGACTATCTGTCCGTAACTGGAAAAAAAATTACAAAAAACAACAACAATGTAAATGCCCCTCCTGTCCTCTCCTCTCTGCTCTGTGTAAACAACCTCTCCTGTCCTCTCGATAACATCACATGCATCGTGTGTATTCTGTCTTTAATCACATCATCTGACTCAGAACATCTTAGAAAGGCAGGAATATTGTTTATTCTGAACCTGGTGCAGATATTTCTGGTTTTGATCCAGGATGGAGACAGACAAAGCAGCTGTACCTCTCTTCCTGTTGGATTTGACGTCTTTGAAGACTATTTGTCCATAACTGACGTCCTCCTGTCTTCTGACAGCTGAGTAGACTGCAGCTGGTTCCCTCTCTGGGAAATAAAACACATGCATTTAACATTCCTGCATGATATACAACAAGTATGCAGATTATTGAAGAAGGTGCTGCTGCACTTATTCTCTTGTAGGTTTAGAACGCTACGTAATGGAAAGCAGATCACTTATCGCTGCACATCACAGGCTGCAGCTTCACAGGCTGCTGCTTCACAGGCTGCAGCTTCACACAGAGGTGCGACATTTCCATTCACACTTTGCTGACCGCAGTTTTAACACACCAGCAAGTTAAATAAACAACACAGTTATTGGGTGTATTTATTCTGCTGTAGAATAATTGTGCAACGGGTCACAGATTATCTGTGATACATCGTCAATTGCAAAAATGTAAATAGGAGTGTAAATACGTCACAGTGCCATGATGGCCAGGTGCTGCACTGCTGTTTCTGAAAGAGTTCTCCACAGCAGACATCCATATCTGCATTTACATTACTGCATGATATACAACAAGTATGCAGATTATCTGAGATCCTACTGCAGATACTACTGATATTCATTATTGTTTTTTCCCACTGCTGCAGAATAACAGAATCTGAAAACATGAATGTCTTTTGTTCAAACTGAAGTGCATGTGTTACAGATCAGTGAGAGTCATTTAGTCTCTTTCTGTGTTTCACTGGGTGGGGCTTTACACAAACACGCACACACAGATAGGCAGCAGAGGAACAGGTGCAGTGACGACTCAGCAGTCTGTTGACGTGTTGCTCTGTTTCAAAGTTTTTAGGCTGAAAAGAAACTTGCTAAAACTCAACATTAACCTCCTGTCGTGATTCAGCTGCGAGCAGAAGAAAAGTCCAGTCGTCTCAAATCTTATTTATTAAGGGTGTCACAATTTAAGATTATAAATCAATAGAGACACAACACAACTGTCTTTGTAGTTGTTTTGCATGGCTGTAGTTGTTTGTAGTTGCTTTTTGTTTTTGTAGTTTTGTGTCTTTGTAGTTGTTTTGCTTGTCTTTGAAGTTGTTCTGTGAATTTTTGTATTTTTATGTTTTACATTTAATAATGTGGCGGTCATCACACTTGCTGCTCTGTAACTTTTTAAAGAAGAGCAATTTGAACATGTATATAAGTGGTGAGGGCATAAAACCAACAATCTGTTGACATTGACGGATCAGGAGTTGATGGTCTGATGTTGGCATTATGTGCTGGAAAAAATTAAAGTTGGGATTGAACATTGAATCGAATCATGGATTTGTATTTTTAGATTATTTTCTGTACTGAGAATAGAGATGTGAATCATACTGTGTCTCTGTTTTAATAAGAGTGAGGTGCAGGTCTGTGTTCAGCTCAAGTGTTTTCATCAGAAAGAGGAAACTGGTCGACCATTTTAAGCTTTGGTTTGGTCACTTTTTATCATGGAAACTTGTCAAAATCGGACAATGATGAGGTTAACATTCCTTTTAATAAAAACATATTTTTAAGAAGCATTACAACCAAACTCACAGGATCATCTGAATAACTTTCAGCTTTCATTTTGACCAAAAACAGAGAAACAGGGTGCAAAAGTTCAGAACAGAAGTTTAGCTGCTACAGGGATTTTCATCACTTTTCAGCATTCGGTTCTATATTGTGACTGTTTCCCCTCAAGTCCTCAGCAAACATGTTTTATTTCTTTTCACAACAGTTCAGAAGTGATGCTCTGTGATGACAACAGTGATGACATCATCAAACTCATCATCCAATCCCTCATCAGCCTGGGTGGGCGGAGTCATCGCCATGGAGACGGGCCGGTCATTTCCTTCAGTCAGAGCAGGTTAGAAAGAGAAATGTAGATAACTGATCAACTGAAGAGTTCTGTTAGAGACAACTGGCAGTCACCAGAGTCTCAGTGATTGATTGATTGATTGATTGATTGATTGATTGATTGATTGATTGATTGATTAGTAAATGATTACCTGTGGCTCTGTGTCGATATAAAGACACCATGATGAAAGTGGAGATGCAGTACGGACAGAACACCACCAGGTGGCAGACCAATCGGAGGATAAGGTGAAGGGGGCTGGAGGCAGGAGGCGGGGCTTCAGTGGCAGGAGGCGGAGCTTCAATGGGAGGTGAGGGTGTGGTCATAAGTTTTCCTGTGGAGAAAATCCCAGCTGGTCAGGTGACTATCTGGATGAATGAAGTCGTAAAATAAAAGCATATCTTTGTAGTTGTGTTGCGTATCTTTGTAATTTTTTTGTGTATCTTTGTTGTTGATTGGGTATCTTTGTAGTTGTTCCAAGTATATTTTATCGTTGTTTTGAATACATTTGTACTTGTTTTGTATATATTTTGTATATTTGTTGTCCTTTGGCATCTCTTTGTAGTCATTTTATGTGTCTTTGTAGTTGCTTGGAGTACCGTTGAAGTAGTTGTGTGTTATTTGTAGTTGTGCTGTGTATCTTTGTGGTTGTGTATCTTTGTAGTATTTTGTGTATATTTGTGATTGTGTATCTTCATAGTAGTTTTGTGTATCTTTGTAGTCTTTTGTGTATCTTTGTAGTATTTTGTGTGTATCTTTACAGTAGCTCTGTGTATCTTTACGGCTGTGTATCTTTGTAGTAGTTTTGTGGTTGTGTATCTTTGTATTAGTTTTGTGTATATTTGTTGTTGTGTATTTTGATAGTAGTTTTGTGTATCTTTGTAGTTGTTTTTTATATTTTTGTGGTAGTTTTATGTATCTTTTTTAATAGTTTTGAGTATCTTTGTGGTTGTGTATCTTTGTAGCTGTTGTGTGTTTCTTTGCAGTAGTTTTGTGTATTTTTGTAGAAGTTGTGTGCATCTTTGCAGTAGTTCTGTGTGTCTTTGCAGTCGTTTTGTGTATCTTTGCAGTCGTTTTATGTATCTTTGCAGTCGTTTTGTGTATCTTTGCAGTAGTTTTATGTAAATTTGCCCTCCTCACCTGTGACAGTGACCCAGCTGGGTTCAGACTCTCCAACACTGCTGATGTGACACTTGTAGAGACCTTCATCAGACCTGGAAACATGGCGGATGGTCATGTGACCTTCAGGCTCAGTCCTGATGAAGGAGCCATCTTTATAGAAACCAGCTGGGAGGTTGGAGGACATCTCTGTTTTACAGCGCAGAGTGACATCATGTCCCTCCATCACAGGGAGGACAGGACTCTGCAGGATCACTGGACCATCTGAACACAGAGACAAACTGCAGCATTTCATCCGTTTACACACAGCTTCATCAACACTGAGTCCACAGTCTGATCTTACCAGTGACAGTGATGTTGATGGTGTTACTGGTTGCTCCCTCTCTGGACTCACACCAGTAAACTCCACTGTCCCATGTCTTAATGTAGCTGATGTTACAGGATGAACCAGCTGATCGTCCCCAATCAGCTCCACACTGAGTCCTGGTGTCTCTGGTTGTGTTCCTCCTCAGAGTCCATCCAGCAGAGCTGTCGTCCTCCTCACAGCTCAGAGAGACAGACTGTCCTTCAAACATCTGAGAGCTGCTGGGACTCACAGTCAGAGAGGCTGCAGGGAGGAGACAGAAAGATTCAGTGTGAGATGATGGATATCGAATGGAAAAGCTTCTCAGACAGAATCAGTGAGTTTCAGATGAGACAGAAGAAGTTTACTGACCTTGGTTTGTGGTGCAGATCAGCAGTGAGCTCAGAACTGCAGAGAAATGAACCTCAGGTTAGTTTGAAAGAACAACTGTGTCTTCCAGCTTTAACAACAGTTTATTGGGCTTTTTAAGATGTGAATGTAGTGTAAAGTTAGCATGAGCCAGAGTCAGCACGGCTACAGGTACTGTATGAGAATAATCTGAGGAAAATATCAATAGTGCAACAAGACAAACATAACAGCAGTACACTGATGTTAATACTTTCAACAGCATTTTACGGTTTAACTTCTATACTAATATAATATATTGCTTTAATTTATGTCTTAAAAAGATTAAAGATACAGCAACATTTTCTTAAACTGGTATTGTTATTGTTGTTGTTGTAACATTATGTTAGTTCCATCTTACTTTCTTCTCTTTACTGCTTGTTTTGTTCACACTGATCAATAAACTGTCAAATGATGTACAATAAATGAAATCTTTAAAAACAAACATAATGTACTTACAGACGAGTCGCTGAAGAGTTGTTTGCCCCATCGTACCACTCTGAGATGTGACATCAGACAATTTGCTGGTTCAGATAAGTTAAAACCACCGTTTCCTCTGTGGAGGCGGCTGCAGCAGCCCTGTGGTTTCACAGGACAGGTAGTCTCTTCTCTTTGTTTAGAGTCAACAAGACGAAAACTGTTGATTGTTATCAAATATTCCGAATTAAGTATATTTCCACGTATTTATTTTATGAGATTATAGTCGTCATGACCCTGAAGTTACAGACATCATCTTTGTTTCTAAAAAAGAGTTTATTGTAATAAAGACATCTGGAGCTTAGAAAGAGGTGAGACCTCTGCAGCCTGCTGCTCCTCTCTCTCACAGGATACATTAGCTGCTACTAGCCCGTTGCACTGTGGGAAATGTAGTCACCTGGTTCAGAAACAAAGTAGTAATTTTAACTCTTTAAAAATAAAAAGAGTGTGTTCATAGAACATGCTCATGTTTTTGGATGGTATTCGTGATCACAAAACTCATGTAAAGGACCTCTTCAATAACCATAAGAACCTCCCACTATAACCTGTTCAATGACAAGTACAACATACTAAACATTAACATAAACATAACCCCGTTGAGTATGTGAGAGAGCAAAATGTAACATCGTTTATATGATCGTTTGTTATGTTTATGGTTCTAAACTTCCTGTGCTTTTTACAGATATGAGATTATAATAATCTATTATTTTATATTTTATATTATAATCTAATATTCCTCTCCAAAGGCAAAAGTCTTGTGAAATTCTTCTGGTAGCTCGGATCACATCTTCAGTGTTGACTCTATCTCCAAATTCAACTTCTCTGTACTCCAGAAGAATTCCCTGCTCTCCTTGCCCCATGACGAAGACTTCACCGAGGACAAAGCAGGATTACTGTCTCTACCCTGCCTGCTACTGAGAGCTCTGATCATGCTAGCTTTACGTCTGCTAGTGCTAATGGTGGCCCCACTGTTAAGCTGCCCGTGGATCTGGACCATCTTCGTTCTGCTTTAATGTCTGATCTAACATCTGCCATTACTGGCCAACTCAAACTGGCCATTGACACTGCTCTGGCACCCATTGCTGCTGCAATTGAGGGATTTACAGGTTAACTTGGAACAACACCTCTCCTCTTACAGTGACCTAATTGTGTCGCTAGAAAGGACGGTGGAGGATCTTGCTACATCTAACAAGCAGACCGATAAAATGGAAGACCTAGAATCCCGCTCCTGCCGCTCCAATCTCTGTGTAATTGGCATACCTGAGGGGGCAGAAGGAGCTGATTCAGTGGCTTTTATGTCCAAATGGTTTGCTGACGTGCTGGGGACAGACGTATTCCAATCAACCACCACCCCTGGACAGAGCTCATCGCATTGACCCTAAACCATCGAACCCCAACACCGAAGGGCTAAAGCTGAGGGTCTTCAACGTTCAGTTCCACTATTACCAGGACAAGGAGCGAGCCTGGCGCTGGGGGATTGTCAACAAGAAGCAGCTTACTCATGCCGGTTGAAAGGTCTACATTTTCCCGGACTTCAATGCCAGCGTCACTAAGAAGAGGGCTGCTTTCACCACCGTGAGACACTGTCTGAAGGAGATAGATGTGCAATTCTCTCTGCATTTTCCTGCCCAGCTTCGTATTGACCATGGCAATGAGAAGCTCTACTTTAATTCACCGGTGGACGCAAAGAGCTGGTTTGACTGTAATATTCCTTCAGGGTGATGTAACTTCCATTGCACTTTCTGCATGTCACACCTGTCTGCTTATAGCTTGGCCATTAGCTAAGCTGTTACCTCACTACCATGATGGCTGGCTAGACTGCTGGCAAGCTAAATCACATTAGCGCTAGCGCCTACCTGCCTTACAGGTTAACTTTAGCTCCGCTAGCCTGCAAGCTAGTTTTGGAGGGAATGAACCTGTACGCTTTTTTATTTGATCTATAGTGTTTTATAGATGTTTTGGAATACTGTAACATGCATTCATATCTGTCAATATGATCCTGTTTACATGGTGACTAATGTTGTGTTAACGATGAGAAATCTTGTTGTGTTTGAGCTGCTTTCCATGTACCGGCCCATTTGTGTTTACACAGTTCTGACTCGCGTTTATCGCGGGGGTGCTTTGATATAATTCTAGTTTAAATATTACGTAATGTGTATTTTCCGCCGGGGAACGTCCTTGTCCAGAAGTGGAGAGGGCTCCTGGGTATCGTCAATGATTTTTTATATTTAATATTTTTAACACACAGTTATACCCCCGTACTATTCCTCGTAAAGTTTTTGAACATAAGCCAGGGGTGACTTGTCTTGTTTACATGCACCGGAATTAGATGAGGAGTTTTCCTGCGATTTCTCTCAATTGGGTAGAGAGATTTAGGGGGAACGGAGGGGAAGGGGGGGACTTTAACTGTGTCCGCAGGTGGCTTTGTCTCGTTTTTCTGTGTGTTTGTTTCATTTTTCATGTGTTTTTACTTGCCTTTGTTAACATTACAGATTTTTGTTTATATGGTGGTTTCTCTGACATTGCTCCACCCAGCTGATGTCCTTTGGTTTTTGCTAGGTGTCAAGTCAATTCAAGTCAATTTTATTTATATAGCCCAAAATCACAAATGACAGATTTGCCTCAAAGGGCTTTACAGACTGTACATGGTACGAGACCCTCTGAGGGGAAAGACCCTGATCTGTGTGGTTCCTCCTGAGTCTCCTCAATGCTGACATAAAGGTCCTGGCTAAGCTGTAAGCTACCCACATTGAAAATGTTCTTCACAGTATAATATCTGATGAGCAGACTGCCCGTAGGGCCATTGACCACAAGCTTGCTTTGTATGCTGATGACTTGCTGTTGTACATTACTGATCCACTTTCTCAACTTCCCAACATTCTGTCTTTATTACAAAATTTCGGCTCCTTTTCTGGCTACAAGCTCAACCTACAAAAGAGTGAATGTCTCCATGTAAACTCAAAGGCTCTTCTGCTCTTTCACTCTGATCTACCAATTCATCTGGGCTGGCTGGGTGTCTGTGAGAGACACCGGTTCTGATGGAACCTCTGAAAAATGCAATACAATGTTTTGACCAGCAGAGGGCCCAATCGGCCTGTATAAAAACCCCAGTTTAAGTGCATTGCAGTCTTTAAACTCTCTCTCTTTAAATAAAAAAAGGCATACAAAATCAAATACTGTGAATAATAATATTTGTAGTATCAAGTACTTGGGTATAACTGTTACCCTTACACTGTCTTCTTTATTAGATGCAAATTTTACATTTCACATGAGGATTTCTTTCCAGGTATGGCGTAATCTGCCCCTATCTATGTTTGGCAAAATGAATGCAGTTAAGATGAACATTCTCCCAAAATGTTTATGTCCTTTTCAATGTATACCTCTGTTTTTGCCTAAATCATATTTTAAATCTATTGATCAAGCTGTCATTTCCTTTGTGTGGGAAGGAAAGTCTCCTAGGTTTAGGAAGTCCCTTTTACAGCAGTGCTCACTCAGTGGAGGACTCTCATTGCCAAATTTTATGTATAATTACTGGCCAGCAAATATCCATAACTTTCTGTTTTGGGTACATAACCCCCAACCCCTGTGGTGCCAACTCAAGTCGAGGTCTTGTGTGTCGTCTTCTCTTCCTTCTATTCTCATCTTTCCCAATATCTCCCTCTCGTTACACAGATAGCCAAATTGTCTGTATCTCTTTGAAAATTTAGTACCAATTCAGGCGCCATTTAAAGTCATACTCCCCATCTACTCTTATGCCTGTAACCCACAATCATCTTTTTCCACCCTCTTTTTCAGGGTTTCCGAGAAATGGGATACAGACATTCAAGTTTTTTGGTAGCTTCACAGACCTGTTGGCTTCACATGATTTGCCCACAACACACTTATTCAGATACTTTCAAGTTTGAGGAAGAATTTGGGGGGAGAGCCATCGAAAGAATTTGCAATTCATCATGTGTCCGCTTGGGCCTGATTCAGTTTAAAATTGTTCAAAGATTACTTCTGTAAAGTTCAAGGCTAGCAAATATATACCCTGATATTTGAGGACACCTGTGTTCACTGTGGAGACACACCCTGCCACTTGACTTGTTTGCCTTATGCCCCAAACTTGATCATTATTGGAACTCCATTTTTACAATCCTCAGAGATACTAGGAATCACTTTGAAACATTTCCTCTTGTAGCTATATTTGGTGTTTCACCCAGCCCACACTTCCTCAGTAAGACCCATGCAAATGTTGTGGCCTTCGTCTGCCCGCCCTTTTCTGTGTATTTATTCTTTACATTTTTTTTTTATTTGCTCTCCTTTGGTTTTAGTTTTCTCTACCTCTGTTCCCCTTACTGTATGTTTAAATGTTCTTGCTTATGATTTGTGATGTATGTGAATGCCTGTTTTGTCAAGGGATGGGGATAGCTTAGTAGCTATCTTAGTTGGCACACCACACCAGGTCCAGTCATCTCCCATAACACACATCACCTTCTCTGGTCAAAACATCCCCCTGTCATCTACAGTCACCAACCTGGGTGACTCATGTCACTTTCGATCATATTAAACATCTCTGCAAGACCTCCTTCTACCACCTCCAGAACATCACCAAACTCCGCCCCACACTCAGTCTGTCAGATGCAGAACAACTGGTCCAGTCTTTATCTCTTCAAGGCTCGACTACTGTAACACACTCCTCATTGGGACTCCTAGCAACAGCCTACAAAAACTGCAATACATCCAGAACAGTGTCGTAAGGGTCCTGATGAGGGTGCGTAAATACGACTATATCACACCCATCCTTAACTCACTCCACTGGCTTCCTGTTTCATCCAGGATCAACTACAAAATCTCTCTACTCACCCATCAGTCCATCCATGGAAATGCCCCGCCCTACCCCAAAGAACTCCTCACACCACAAACCTCCTCACGTAAACTCCGCTCTGGAAACAAAGCCACCTTACACCCCCCCAGGACCAAGCTCTGTACTATGGCTGATCGGGCCTTCTGCTCAGCCGCTCCCCACCTGTGGAATTCCCTCCCAGACCACGTGAGGGCTCCACAAACAACAGACTCTTTTAAGAAAGGGCTAAAAACCTTTTTCTTTAAAAAAGCCCTTCCTTAAATGTATCGCTGTGCGCTTGCTTTTAAACCTGCTTTTAATCTTGTTGTACTCTGTAGCACCTTGAGATTGGTATTTTAACAATAAAAAGTGCCCTACAAAAAAATGTATTACTATTATTATTATTATTATTATTATTATAGTAAGTAATAGTATAGTAATAGTAACTTCACATTTGTGCTAAAAAATTAAATTAAATATATTTAAAAAAACCTTGAACAAACAAAAATCCACTGGAACCTCCTCATTGATCAGAAGAACCTATTTTCGTCCTAGAACATGTATCACATCCTCAGTGACCACCAGAAAAACCTTCTGCTGACCAGCGAATCTCCTTCCTTTACAAAAACCTCCTAAAGGACATCTAGAACCTATAACCGCTCTACACCCCCAGTAAACCATTTGATTCACCTTAAATACTTCTAGAACCTGCTTTGGATAATCTAAATGTATAAAAAGTTGCCACAGTAAAGGAAACCCCAACATGCTGGGTTGTACCAGGACTCCAGAACAGCTTGTCAAAGGTTCTCTACTCTCATGTTGTGTTTTGATGTTGGTGGCATTGAAACGTGCATCTCCAAGACCTTGCAGAGGTGTTCAACCATGTGAAGTCCCCCTAAATCCACATTAGACCCACTAGAACAGTTAACCTTATAAATACAAAAGTAGGAGTTTACTGGTGTGAGTCCAGAGACATCAATATCATTGTCACTCATAAAATCAGAATGTGTATCAATTAATAAATCTGTTTATTTTTCAACTCTAGCAGCCTGTGAGGCTGAGAAGTTCATCAACACTAGCAGGTAAAGATTGTCCTGCAGGTGGCGCCACTTCATAATGGCCAATCTGTGACTAGTATAGAAGTCTTATAACAAAACACCACTCAGGTTCTAATCAGGCCGTTCCTCCCAATCACTCCCTCCAGGTGACACCATCGATGCCCATGTGAGCGTTGAAGTCTCCCAGAAGAACTATAGAGTCTCCAGGTGGTACCCCTTCCAGGACACTGCCAAGAGACTCCAAGAAGGCCGGGTACTCCGAACTGTCGTTAGGTCCATAGGCACAGACATCAGTGGAGACCTTCTCCTCAGGAGACCCTCTCTTTCCTCGGGGAGAACCCAACACAGCGCCGCTCAGCCGGGACTTGTGAATATCCCCACATCTGTCCGGTGCCTCTCACCCTGGGCAACTCCAGGAAAAGAGAGTCCAGCCTCTCTCCAGGAGTTTGGTTCCAGAGACCATGCTATGTGTGGAGGTGAGCCCAACTCTATCTAGCTGGTAACGCTCCACCTCTCGCTCCTTCCCCACCAGCGAGGTAAAGTTAGATGTCCCCAGAGCCAGCCGATGAAGCCGGAGGTCAGCACGCCCAGGTGCCTGCCGCCCAGTTCACCTTGCAACCTATGCCTAACCCTGCAGGTGGTGGGTTCCACAGGGTGGAGGATCCATTTAGTTGCTTCGGGCTGAGCCCAACAGGCCCGGCCACCAGACACTCCCCAGTGTGCTCTCCAAGTATTCTCAAGTAGTCTCAAGTATTGAAATGGTATTATGCATAGCATAGTCATACATTACAGTTATCACAGTTAGATATTCTACCATACTAGCAGAAATGTGAAGGGAAAAAAGTTCTGAAAGACATTTGTGGATAAGGACATTGATCAGACAGGTAGTTTTTATCTTCCTGTGGTGATCTGCTGGCAGACAGCTGTAGGACAAACCAGAAACAACATCACTGAGAGTCCAGCAGGAGGCGCACTGTGACTGAAGGTCACTCTCAAACCAGTTCAAAGGAAGGAGGTGGACTAGACTTTTAGTGTCTAATAAACTAATAATAAACTAATACCACATGTGGAATGACTCCAATACAGTAAAAGTCCTGCATTCAAAAAGTACTGTAGTAAAAGTACAAAAGTATCCAAATGTATCAAAAGTAGATTGTTTTATACGTTCTAAATATATTATTGGATTATTATTATTGGTGCATTTATTTGTAAGCAACATTTTACTGTTGTCAAGGTCTGGCTTATTTTAACTTCTTAATGCAGTGTTATGAGTTCTAATTTATAAAATAAAAATTTCAAGACAAAATAATACTGAAGCATAAATATTTATTTATGTGAATTTAGTCAAATCATTAAACAAGATACTGACAGGAAGTAGAACACATTTTATTTCAGATCTTATTTCTTTAAGACTCTTATTTTTTTAAAACCTGACTGAACGCATTGGAGGCTTCCTACTGTGAACAGCTCCTCCTCTTCAGTCAGCTGACAGAAAAAACAGCTCCACCTCTTCAGTCTGCTGCTGCTGCTGGTTTCCCGTAAATGTCATACAGAAAAGGAAGAGAGAAGAGTAAAGATCGACTCGCTGAGCAGCCATGGCGCTTTTCATCCTGATGTTTCTGCTGTCAGCAGCAGCTGCTGAAGGTAAAATGGATCAATATATTTATTAATAAGCAGTGTTGTATAACAGTACATTTACTGATCATCTCTTTGTGTTTACAGTTAAAGTTTTATAAGTAGATGGTTGTTTAAGTAACACGTTTTATTTTAACTATCTGTGTGTAAAATGTGTTGTGTAATAAATGTTGGGTTGAATCAGTTAGTTATTGTAAATATACAAAGTGTTTCACACAGTCCGGACTAACTGCGCACTTCTGTAGAAGCTGCTGTTTCTTCATAAGGAGGGGCTGGGTGTGACGTCATCGGCCTCTGTGTTATGATTGGCTGACATGATACACTTAGGGCTCGAACAGTTTACAGTCAGAAAACTATCATCCACAATAAGATCACGGAAGAAAATTACAAACTGCAGAAAGAGAATAAAAAAAGTGTCAGATAACCAAATGATTGTTTATAATAATGTTTAGTTATTGTTTACCAGTTCCAGAGACGGCATTAATGTAAAAATGTTAGAAGGAGAGAAATCATGTGCACGTTTTTAAAAATGAAGCTCTGATTTAATGTCAGATACCTGTTTTTACTCTACACTGTCTCTGTTGTATTCTCTTGTGTTTCTGTGAGTGCATTTTACATTCTTCAGTTGAATTCAGTTTATGCAGAGGTTGTTATCTGCATTTTAGTAAAACATTGTTTTAAATGAAGAGGCTCAGGAAGTAACAGGAGAAGAGCAGTGGTGGTGATGAGAATCAGGGAAAGGGTTCAGACACTTTGTTTGTGTTTGTGTGAGACGCTTTTTAATGATTTTTTTTATTTTTTACGTGTAACCACACTTCAACAACTTAATAAACTGTGTGAATAAATCACATTCATTCTTCAATATATATCATCTGTGTGACTTTTCTGCTCTGGATGTTGATTCTTGTCTTGTTGTCTTTCAGAGATCTTTAACCAAACAGTTTCCCCTGGAGATAATGTGAATCTGAGTTGTGAGGCTGGTAACGGCTTCATCAGAGCTGTGGAGTGGACCAGACCTGACCTGAAGAAAGGAGAGTACGTCCTCTTTTACAGCGATGGACACTCAATACCAACGGAGCAGCATGAGTCCTTCAGGGACAGGGTGCAGCTGGTGGACAGACAGCCACAGGACAGAGACGTGTCTTTAATTCTGAAGAACGTGACGAACAACGATGCTGGAACGTACGAGTGTCGAGTTTCTCTGGGCGCGTCAAGACAAAAGAAGAGAGCCATTAAGGGAAAGCTATTCCAAAAAATCCATCTGATTGTCAAAGACAGAGGTGAGTTAGTGTGTGTGCGTGTGTGTCCCATTTGTTACGTTAGTGCCGGGGTTCTCAAAGTGTGGTGGGGAATAGAGACGTGACAGGTGGGGCGCCAAATGGGAAGAAATTCTCCCTTTCATGCCTGTCATCCGAGATGTGTCATCCTAACTCTCCCATAAGTTCCGGGAGTCGCCCGAAAATGGGGGGTCGGGGGGGGGGGGGACATTTTAAGCTTGTGCTTAAATGCAAGGATAGGAATCATTATGTTCACTTGTTCACCTGTCTTGCCAAATGCATTGCTCGTCTTCTTCTTTTTTTCTTTTAAACAGATTGCAAAGTGGCACTTTTATTTTCTCTGTATTTCTATTTTTGAACTTGATGCAAGTTATACTGCGCTTTTATTTTCCCTATTGATGAACTTGGTGTTTCCTTAATATGTTTTTTTTAATATTTAGTACATTTTTCTTTTGCACAAGAACACCAGAGCAAATTCATTGAATATGAAAATGTGAAAACCTATCTGGCAATAAAAAACTATTCTGATTCTGATATCTGTGTTTTAATCCTCAGATTCTTCCGATGGAATCCCAGAGGGTGGAAACTTCTCTCGTGTTCACCTCGGACTGGGGTTAGGTGGTGCTGCTGGTGTGGTGCTGCTGGTTTCTTGCATTGCTGGATTTCTTTTCTGGAAACACAAACGACCAGAGGCAGAGAATTCCACACCACCTGCAGCTTCACCAGACCCAGCAGGTGTTGAGCTCATCAACATGTCACCGTCCTCTCTGCAGCCGGCTGCTGACTCACCTCCTGTGTGAACATGTTTCTGTGCTCTTTGAGGCTCCCAGTCCTCCTGATCCCCCTCCTCTCTGTGGATCACTACCTTGTCGAGGTAGAGGGCTTGTGTACTCGTTGATTCTGGAAGCTGTGGTGTCTGGAGCATTTGCTCCTGGTAGGGTCCCCCATGGCAAAGTGGTCCCAGAGGAGAGTCAGACTAAATGTGATTCAGATTAAAGAGAGGACTTTTTACTGGGATAAAACCAGTAACCAAAGTGTAGAATGTTCTTAGTTAAAATCTCTTAACTAAGAACATTAGTCACTGAAACTGTACCTAAAGAAGCAGCTCTCACAGACTGACACATTTTTAAAGATACATACACAAAATGTTCCTGGATGTATCAAAGAGCACTGGCAACTGTTCTACACAAAGTGATGACAGAGAGAACAGAATGTCTTCAGGTCTTTACAGGCTTTAACTGTTAATGTGTGTTTCAGATCAGGGTGATAACAGTTTATACAGTTGCACTTTATTCCGGTCATATAATGGCCACTTTGTATATGTGAATATATCAACAGATGATGCTATAAATGATCTAATCCTGTGTGACTCCAGTCGATTCAGATCAGAACAAAAATAACATTTTAATGAGAAAATAAGACAATCCTCAGAAGTGTTGAAGGTGTGCCGGAGTTTTAAAATATCACAAGACAGAATTACTCATACTGTCCTGTTTAGACACAGTGATGTCTCAGGCTTTTATTTTGATAAACTACTCATTGCTTTGAGTACTTGTTTCGAAAAGGACAGATACCATTGTTGGCTTTTATTTTGAAGGCCTGGCTCATCCTGGCACACCGTATCTAACATCTCAGAAAGGATTTTATTACAAGTTAAAATAATATCGATATAAACAGGGCTTTTAACAGGGCTTTATGTTCATTTGGCTAACCCGCCAAATGAACGTTTTTGTTGGCAGCAGAAACAAACCTCAGTGAGCAGAAATCAATAGAGTATTTTGAATGGCAAGTTCAGGTCCAACAAATCAAAGTTATCTCTAGTTACTGTCGATGTGAATGAGTTACCGAAGAGACGATTAGTCTTACATACCACAGAGGGACTCCTCCCCCTCCTTGTATTACACTCCCCCTCAAAATCGTACAGTTTTGTGGTACTTGTACTTCACTTGAGTATTTCCATTTTATGTAACTTTATACTTGACTCCTCTACATTTTGAGGCAAAAATTGCACTATTTTAAACTACATTTATGTGACAACTTTAGCTACTTCTCAGGTTGAGATTTAACATACAAACATGAAACCTCATTAAACCAGAGTCATATCTTGTATATATTGTATATATATTGGATATATCAAACTGAATGTCATTCTGTATAAGGAATGACTTATACTTTTATTTTTGATACTTGAAGTACATTTTGATGCTTTTGTACTTGGTGGAGTAATTTCACAGTATGGTATTATATAAAAGTACTGTGAAGCTTTGATGGTTATCTGTGATTTTGTAATTTTTTTGTATGTTATGATAAGTAGATTTAATTCAGTCGGTTCTTATTTATTAAAGATGTTAAGTGTGATTTTTAATTAAATTGTGTTGTGTTCAATAAATGAAGTTCTGAGGTGTTACATACATATTCTGACAGTTGTATGACTGAAATAGGCACTCAGAGAAGGTGTGGGTTTATTGGTCTGTGTTTCCCACTGCCTCGCTTAAATCAGCTTTGTTTAACAGTGTGGGAAGAGTATGTATTAATGTTACTGACTTTATTACTAATACTTTACTGATTAAAAGTATTTAGTTTGGGATTCATGAGTTAACTGTAAAACTGATGAATTTGTGGTGTTTTGGGGCAGGTAATCGTTGATAACGTAGCTAGCACATCATGTTGCCTTATGTAAACAGATTGAAACAGTTCTCAAGGAAAAGCCAAATACATGTAAATGTGTTTTTATTGTTATTTAACTGTTACGATAATTATCCTCATGCATTTGACATTGTAATAATGCAATGATATTCTCCTCACATACAAGTATTTTTTTACTGCTACAATGCTGCCACTTTCATCATTTGCTTTGTCTAAGGAGGTCAGTAAATTTTACCATTGTGTATGTAAGGCCAGTTGAATGGTTAATGCCATTTTGTGAGGGGAATATAACTAACTGTTAATAGTGAGTGTGAATCAGCAATATGTTTTGGTTAATGTTGATGTTATTGAATTTGGAGAATAATTTTATAAATGAGTGTTGTCATGTGACCATCAGAATAAACATGGCGCCCGAGTTGATCGCAAACAGATAACGTGTCTCTGTTCCTTACTGCTTGACAGTAGACACCCAGGACTGTGCAGCAAAATAGCTAGTGGCCCAGGCACCCTGAGGCTTGGGGCAGGTCACACTTGCAGTACCTTTGAGGTTAAAAACATTAAATTCTGCTCCTCAGATAGTTCAATACAGTTCAAAATGTTTTAATTTGTTACACTTGTGGGCATTTGGAAAAATGTTATATAAATTCTATTTTGTTAAAATTAAAAAATAATTTATCAGAGAAATTCAACTTTTTTTCTAATTTCTGTCATTCTAACTGTGTTATTCTGCACAGACATGATTGAGTTGTTCCCACTTCTAGCCTGTTGGTCACGTGATGTTTTAATGTTTTAAGTTTGATATCCTGTTGCACCGCTCCTCTGGCTGAGAGCCAAGTTACACTGAACAACATATGAAAAGTTTCAAGCAGAACTCAGTTGCAGCTTCCTGCACCCACCATGTAAACAGACACATCATTAAATTTGCGGATGATTCGGTAATTGTTAGCCTTCTCGAGGATAAAGAGGACAGCCATGGCCCTATTGTAAATGATTTTATTTGTTGGTGCAAAGATGCTTTCCTTCAACCTAATGTTACCAAAACTAAAGATATGTGTATTGATTTTAGACAGCATGCTCCAGCAGCCCCCCAGAGCAGTGTCATAAATGGCCAGGTAGTGGATCTGGTGACCACTTATCAGTATCTTGGCACCATTTTTGACAACAAACTAAAATTTGATTTTAACACAGAAGCGCTATGTAAGAAAGGCCAGCAGCATATTTTTTTTTAAAGAAAACTAGCTGCATTTCAAGTTGATAAGACCTTAATGACTCTGTTCTACAGATCCTTTATCCAATCTGTTATTTCATTTTCTATCATTTGTTGGTATGGAAACCTTGGAACTAAACATAAAAATGCCCTACAGGGCATTGTGAAGGTTGCTAGCAAGATTGTGGGGACTCAGTTTGTTGATTTGAATTGTTGATTTAAAAGGCAAGTAGTGAGGAAAGCTAGCTGGCTACCATCTGGTGTGTCTTATGTGACCCGAGGGTGAAAAAGAACAGCTACAGGTATTCATTCATCCCCACTTCCATTAGGAAACTGAACCTGGTTGAACGATGATGATGGTGATGAAGATGGTGATGATGATGACGATGAGCTTGATATTGACGATGATGATGATGTTGTTGATGTTGAGGTTGGGGACCTATGTGGTTGACACTTCACCCGGAATTGCCTTCTGTTGCACTATTGTTTTGTTTGTTTTATTTTTAGATATATATATATATTTAATGAGGCTGTGATCTGTTGTATGTATGTGTGTTGGAATGTATTGGTTTTTTTCAAATGTATTTTTTACACCTAGACTGCAAACAAAGTTGGGACAAATAAACTATACTTGATGTTGCAATGTGAGGTGCAGGGAAACATAGTGATACTTG
This sequence comes from Centropristis striata, assembly GCF_030273125.1. Lineage (NCBI taxonomy): Eukaryota > Metazoa > Chordata > Actinopteri > Perciformes > Serranidae > Centropristis > Centropristis striata. The sequence goes on from NC_081533.1 coordinate 31,445,165, forward strand.
AGGAGGACAAAAAAAACTATCACAATAGCCAGGAGTTATGCTGACTGACTTTTATTTTCAGTCTCAAAAAGAATCAAAATGGAACAAGACAAAACGGGTCACAGCTCAAACAATTCAGATGCCGCTCTCCCTCTATATCAGCCCCGGCCACTGTCATTTCACTCATATGTAGGATGAGAGCCCCCCTTTCCAGTTCAAACTGGCCTATCAGGACAGCACTATAACAGAGGTCACAAGGTTAAACACAAATATACATACATATTCTTAGGTTGCTCATAACAACAAACCCCATTTAATTTCTACATTAGGAGATCATTAATGTCATACCTTCAAATTAAGTGAAACATTTCTCTATAATTCAATATTCATCTTAATTAGCTGTCATCTGTATTACACACCCTTTAACCAATCAGCTGCAGGTACCCACCTACTCACAAACAACATAAAAGGGCTGCAACTGAGGCGTGCTTCCTCTTTAATCACCAGCACAAGATGGCCTCCACAAAGGACTCAAAGGACAGGTTTTGACTTTAACTAAAACTGAGCTTCATGCAAAATAAACAATGTGTATCTCCTAAATTTATCATCAAACTATTTTATACCAAATAAAGGAAACAAATAAAACTGTGTATGAGTTTGTGTACTTTTGTTAAAGGGGGAAAAAAAAGTTTAAGCAACAGCTAGTGAGGGAGTTGATGCTTCCTCACACTTGAATTGAATGAGACTCTAGATTCACAATAAGGGGCTTTCTCAGCAGGAAATACAACACAAGTAAGGAATGTAACGAGGTTAAAGAGGACAGTGAAGCTGCTGTGCGCCCCCTGCTGGCTGTCAGTTAGCATCATGTTTATATCTGAAATGATTAATACTCCATCATGTTAATATGTTCTGATGTCTGCCCCATAATCTGTTGTATTTCTACATTTATAGTTCTTATTTCATTTTTAAAAAATCATATCTAAACCTATTATTTGTTCTTTTAAATCTCCATTTACCTGTAACATTTCTGTCTCCAAATGTTCTTATATAGTTCTTTAATTACTTTTTTTCGAATCTTATTTTAGTTTAATCAATTGTTCTTTGTGCTGCAAAGACTGGGTTTCCCCCATGAAGTTTAATATTGTGTTAAAATATGCACAAAGAACAAACAGAAAGGTTCTGCAGCATGTCAACAATAATCATTTATATTTATATTATTATTTATATGAACATCACGTGTTATTGTTGCACATTCAAAAAACAGAATGTTTAAAAGGTTTTATTTAAGACAAACAAAAAATAAATAACTGACCTTGGTTTGTGGTGCAGATCAGCAGTGAGCTCAGAACTGCAGAGAAATGAACCTCAGGTTAGTTTGAAAGAACAACTGTCTTCCAGCTTTAACAACAGTTTATTGAGCTTTTTAAGATGTGAATGTAGAGCAAAGTTAGCATGAACCAGAGTCAGCACGGCTACAGGTACTGCATGAGAATAATCTGAGGGAAATAACAAGACAAACATAACAGCAGTACACTGATGTTAATCCTTCAACATCATTTTACTGTTTAACTATTATTACTATTATATTATACTTAATATACTAATATAATATACTGTCATTTGTATTTTAAGAAAGATAAAAGATACAGCAACATTTTTTTAAACTGTCACATAATGTTAGTTCCATCTTACTTTCTTCTCTTTACTGCTTGTTTTGTTCACACTGATCAATAAACTGTCAAATATTTTTACAACAAATTAAATCTGTAAAAACAAAAACATATAATGTACAGGCAAACTGCTGAAGAGATGTTTGCCCCATCATACCACTCTGAGATGTGACCTCAGACACTTTGTTGGTTCAAAGAAGTTAAAACCACCGTTTCCTCTGTGAAGGCGGCTGCAGCAGCCCTGTGGTTTCATAGGAGAGGTGGTCTCTTCTCTTTGTTTAGAATCAACAAGATGAAAACTGTGATCAAATATTCTAGATGAAGGATATTTACACGTTTTTATTTACTGAAGTTACAGAACACATCTGGAGCAGCTGCTGTTCATATCTAAAACCAGAGAGGTGAGCTGCTCATCTCAGCCCCAGACCCCGCGACACATTAGCTGCTACTAGCCCATTGCACTATGGGTAATGTAGGCACCACATGTGGAAGCCACAACAATGTCGTATTTTCAGTGAATATTTGTCACATGACCGTCTCAGCAGAATCAATCATGACTTCACAGTGTCTCTGAGGAGCAGAATTTAATGATTTTAACAGGATCTGGTTAGTGCAAGCGCTTTATTTTAAATGACACATGTACAATAAAGAGATTCTGACACAAATATCAACATTTTAACACAAGTTTTGGTCACTTTTTATAATGGAAACTTTCCTAAGCTATGGTATATTCAAGGACCATCACAAAGTTCAAACTGACAATAATGACGATAACAAAACATATTTTTAAGAAGTATTACAACCAAACTCACAGGATAATCTGAACAACTTTCAGCTTTCATTTTGACCACATACAGAGAAACAGGGTGCAAAAGTTCAGACCAAACGAAAAAACTACGTCAACGTTTTTAGCTGCTTCAGGGATTTTCTTCACGTTTTGGCCCTCGCTTCTATATTGTGACTGTTCCCCCTCGAGTCCTTCGCAGATCAAAAACAGAAGAGGACCCAGAACGCTTCCCTGTGGAACGCCACATCTTCTAGTTTGAATTAAAGCCAGAAAGTCACATTTTCTTTATGAATGACATGAAATATGTTTGTTTTTTTCACAACAGTTTAGAAGTGATGCTCTGTGGTGACAACAGTGATGACGTCATCATACTCATCATACTCATCACCCAATCCCCCGTCAGCCTGGGTGGGCGGAGTCATCGCCACGGAGACGGGCCGGTCATTTCCTTCAGTCAGAGCAGGTTAGAAAGAGAAATGTAGATAACTGATCAACTGAAGAGTTCTGTTAGAGACAACTGTCAGTCACCAGAGTCTCAGTGACTGATTGATTGATTGATTGATTAGTAAATGATTACCTGTGGCTCTGTGTCGATATAAAGACACCATGATGAAAGTGGAGATGCAGTACGGACAGAACACCACCAGGTGGCAGACCAGTCGAAGCACAAGGTGGAAGGGGCTGGAGGCAGGAGGTGGGGCTTCAGTGACAGGGGGCGGGTCTGAGACAGGAGGCGGAGCTTCTGTGACAGGGGGCGTGGCTGATGCAAGAGGCGGAGCTTCAGTGGGAGGTGATGGTGTGGTCATAAGTTTTCCTGCGAAGAGAATCCCAGCTGTTCACTTGACTATTTGGATCATTAAAGTTGTGTAATCAAGGCGTATCTTTGTCGTTATTTTGCATATCTTTTTAGTTGTTTGTGTATGTTTGTAGTATTTGTGTGTATCTTTGCAGTAGTTTTGTGTATTTTTGGAGTCGTGTTGTGTATCTTTGTAGTTATTATGTGTATCTTTGCAGCTATTATGTGTATCTTTGCAATTATTATGTGTATCTTTGTAGTAGTATTGTTTATCTTTGTAGCAGTTGTGTGTATCTTTTCCCTCCTCACCTGTGACAGTGACCCAGCTGGGTTCAGACTCTCCAACATTGCTGATGCGACACTTGTAGAGACCTTCATCAGACCTGGAAACATGGCGGATGGTCATGTGACCTTCAGGCTCAGTCCTGAGGAAGGAGCCATCTTTATAGAAACCAGCTGGGAGGTTGGAGGACGTCTTTGTTTTACAGCGCAGAGTGACATCATGTCCCTCCATCACAGGGAGGACAGGACTCTGCAGGATCACTGGACCACCTGAACACAGAGACAAACTGCAGCATTTCATCCGTTTACACACAGCTTCATCAACACTGAGTTGGGATCTTTCCACATGTGGGGCTTGGGTTCATTTGTGGATTTTAACTGATGTGAATTAAATTGCAGCAGCATTTTCATTCACATCTCAAAATGGCATCTGGGGCCTCACTTTTGGTTCTCTGGCAAGAACACAGACAGAATCTCTCCTCACCATGATGCCTGGCGTTTATGACCCCTATAGATACTTGATCACTTCATTGGTTAGGAAGACCTCTGACACTGCATGGGGTATTGTATAAAAAGCCCAAGACTTCCTCCCTATCTCTCTCTTCTCCACTGCAGTTAAACCCTATCACATTTTATTTCCCCATGGGAGGGAGAGCATTTATGATAATGCCCTTTACAATATAAATGGTTCATCATTTGAAGTATCCATACATCTATTTTGGCACATCGTAGAATCACTAAATTTTGGTACCCCCCGTGAGGCGACTTAGAATGAATCGAGTCATATGATTTGTTATAATTATTTCTGATAATTATTAATAATTCTGATTGAAATGTCACCACACTTTTGAACAGTGAGACCCACATAAGTGTTGCTATAGTTCACCCTTGCATATTTTTGATTTCCACATGGGAGGGATAGCATTTATGGTAACGACCTTTATACTATAAATGGTGCCCCTTGTGAGGTATCCTCTCTTATTTTGGGACATCCTAGAATCACTACAACTGAGTCCACAGTCTGATCTTACCAGTGACAGTGATGTTGATGGTGTTACTGGTTGCTCCCTCTCTGGACTCACACCAGTAAACTCCACTGTCCCATTTCGTAGTGTAGCTGATGTCACAGGATGAACCAGCTGATCGTCCCCACTCAGCTCCACACTGAGTCCTGGTTTCTGTGGTTGTGTTCCTCGTCAGAGTCCATCCAGCAGAGCTGTCGTCCTCCTCACAGCTCAGAGAGACAGACTGTCCTTTAAACATCTGAGAGCTGCTGGGACTCACAGTCAGAGAGGCTGCAGGGAGGAGACAGAAAGATTCAGTGTGAGATGATGGATATCGAATGGAAAAGCTTCTCAGACAGAATCAGTGAGTTTCAGACGAGACAGAAGAAGTTTACTGACCTTGGTTTGTGGTGCAGATCAGCAGTGAGCTCAGAACTGCAGAGAAATGAACCTCAGGTTAGTTTGAAAGAACAACTGTGTCTTCCAGCTTTAACAACAGTTTATTGGGCTTTTTAAGATGTGAATGTAGTGCAAAGTTAGCATGAGTTAGAGTCACATTTACACATTTAACTGTTAAATTACTCAATATACTAATATAATGTACTGCTTTATTTTTTTTAATATTAAAGTGTAACAAGACAAACATAACAGCAGTAAACTGACATTTAACTGTTTATCTACTAAATAACATATGGTTTGAATTTATATTTTAAAAAGATTAAAGATACAGCAACGTTTTCTTGAATTGTCACATAATGATAGTTCCATCTTACTTTCTTCTCTTTACTGCTTGTTTTGTTTACACTGATCAAGAAACTGTCAAATGTTTTTCCCCAAAAATGAAATCTATAAAAACAAAAAACAAATATAATGTACTTACAGACGAGTCGCTGAAGAGATGTTTGCCCCATCGTACCACTCTGAGATGTGACATCAGACAATTTGTTGGTTCGGATAAGTTAAAACCACCGTTTCCTCTCTGAAGGCAGCTGCAGCAGCCCTGTGGTTTCACAGGACAGGTAGTCTCTTCTCTTTGTTTAGAGTCAACGAGATGAAAACTGTTGATTGTGATCAAATATTCCTAATGAAGGATATTTCCAAGTTTTGATTTTTTGAGATTGTAGTCGTCATGACCCTGAAGTTACAGACATCATCTTTGTTTCTAAAAAAGAGTTTATTGTAATAAAGACATCTGGAGCTTAGAAAGAGGTGAGACCTCTGCAGCCTGCTGCTCCTCTCTCTCACAGGATACATTAGCTGCTACTAGCCCGTTGCACTCTGGGTAATGTAGGCACCAGGTTTAGAAACCTTAACAAAGTGGTAATTTTAACTATAGGTCCCCTATTGTGAAAAATGTTTTTTTTCTGGCCAATACATATGTTTTTCATTCATCCTTCAGGCAACCAGACCTGTGCACGTGGAAAGCTGAAGCCTCTGCGTTGTTTCTACACCCTCATCTTTTGCCTAATGATGCCTCCTGGGGCCTGTTTTAATTTGCCTCTCGTTTTGACGTAGAAACAGGAGCTAAGAGTGATTATCAGCGTGTTGGGAGGAGTACGTTATAGTTTATTAAAAGCAATGTGCAGTTAGCATTAGCTTAGCTTGATAGCATGTCTCACTATGCTAACGCGTGCTGTCGGCTTGTTAGCGTTACTGTTTTAACTTCTACATCTTACAAGGAGCTTTGTTGATGAATCAGTTGCCTTGTGTGGAGAGAAAGATAAGGGGACGTGGTGTTACGGTGATGTGTGTTCATGCTGAGACGCCGGCCGTCTCTCTGCTCCTCCCGGCTCCCTGGAGCTCTGAGTGTGGCGGCTCAGCACGGCGTGACACGGCACATAATGTATACTCGTATTTATGAACATGTAGGATATAACGGCAGACATTCACGTGTGCGAAACGCCCGGGTGTATTAACCTTAATTTAAATGTTTATTAGCAATTTCCCTGCTTGTTTTTGGCAGAGTAATTCTGCGACACAGCTGCTGCTGCATGGTGGAGAAACTAGCATCCACACATTCAGTAGTATTGATAGCACCGCATGTGGTTTTAGATTTACATTTTATATTTTTTATTTTAATGAAAATGTGCAAGACATCCACACCGGACTGTTTTCTATCTGTACACTCAAGTGTTGTGAACTTCAGTAAAGTAGATCATGAATTAGACATGGGTTGAGTTTTATCACCTCCTTCATTTTTCAAACATGTATTGACACATATTATTCTGTTCTTTCTGCTTTATATAAGCTGCAGAAGGTGTTAAGCAACAAGAGAGTGTTGAAAGATGTGGTAAAGCTGAGCCCCCACCATCAGACCTCACCGCTTGAAGGGTTTTCCAGGTTTTCCACATTTATTGTACCGCTGTGCAGGTAAATAACAAATAGGCAGGCTAAAATCCTTCTTTTATGTTTTTGTAATGTAATTGGCAGTAATTTACTTTTCTTTTTCTCCAAAGGCTCTACCTGTCTCCCCAGCAGCTGATGGCGAATCGCTCTTCAAGGTCCACTTTCCACAGTCAGAGGAGGGAGTGCACAGCCAAGCCAGTCAAAGCAGATGCAACATTCACTATCCTTACTAATACACATTTTAATTGCCCAAAACAAACCTTTGCAAATTTAAATTTAATGTCAACACATGCTTTCATTAGGTTTCATTTTTGATGTAGCATAAAAAGTGACAGAATGTCCTACTGCATCTGTTGTTGTGTACTAGTCAGCATACTCTGGCACACTAAATAGCTCATATGAGAAAGGGGACATGGGACATGGCTGCCGTCTCTGTCTCAACTGCGCATGACCGTAGTAACTGAGTGCGCATCCACCTCCTCCAGAAAACAAGAGTCCAGGCAGCCAATCAGAGCAGCGCCTCATTAACATAGTGTCCCCGCCCCCACAAAACAGCTTGGCTGCGGTCGAATAGTCAAAAAAATCAGCTTTCCTAACCACTTTTCCTTAACCTCAATGGAAAACGTCACGAGGTCAAGGAAAGATGAGAAGGAGAATTCATGAGGAGTTAGGAGAAGACGATCGCGGTGTTTAGAGAATCCGACTGCACTTACACTTAGTCTACGTCATCACGCGACGGCGAATGTTGATGACGTCGTTTCTTCTCGTGACCGGTCGGCCTTATATGCTGCTACCGCAAGGAATTGTGGGACGGCATTACCTCCTTTCCTTTCGTAAAGGATGGTCCGGTGTATCCTATGCTAAAGGAGATACTAAAGGAAGCATTGAAGCTCCTTTCCTTAACAGTTAGAGAATTCGAACAGCTCTTATCATGGCGGCTACGATAATACTTCCGGGTCATTTCACTCAGTTAGGAAGGTTCCTAAGCAAATTTGACTATTCGACCGCAGCCCTTCTCTAGTCAATGAGGCAGAAACTGCCGGTATGAGAAAGCTCAGTCTGGCTGAATGTGTGTTTGTTTAGAACTGAGTTCATAATCTTGATTTAAAGGCCCATTGGACATGTGTTACACAGTTCAAAACAGCATAATAGAGGACCTTTAAATAAAAAGAGGATTGTATTCATGATCACAAAAATCATGGAAAGGACTATAAGTACCTCCTACTTTAACCTGCTCAATGACAAGTAGAACATACTAAAGAACCACTGTAACCTCCTCACTGATCACAAGAACCTCCTAATTTAGTTTCAGCAAAATAACTAGGTTGGTGTTGGTCTAAAGGGGTAATAGTAATAGTGAGCAGAACTGAACACTCTGCATGTTTCAGCTCAGTGAGTTCTGATACAGTCTAAACTCTGTTAAACCCTGAAGGATTCAGAGAATCATTTTCTCTTTTTTAAGGACCGATTCTAGTGATTCAGTACACTGAAAAGAACTGCTGTTCCCACCTCTACGTGCGACTCTTTCTCTCTGTGATTCAGCTCTCCGCCCCTCCAGACTCATGCTGCTCCTGCTGATTTACTGTTTCCTGGTTTTCCTGATCAAGAGAGACCAGGAAGCAGACGGAGGGTAACAATCAACACTCGCTTTGCTGTCATGAGGATTACATGTATCACCCTGCTTTTCCTGCTGTCTGCAGCACCTGCATCAGGTAAACATGGACCTTTATTATCAACAGTTATTAATATGCAGCGTGATAGAAGCAGAACAAAGTGTATCTACGGCACTGTGTACATCTAAACAGCCGTGAACCTGTTTGAGGACTTTGATCCTTTCACCGTGTTCTCACTTCATCAAAGTTTATTGATTTACATTTTAGTCATTTAAAAAGGTCTCGTTCAGCGTTCAATTGTGGTAAAAGACTCCCAGGAGTCTCTGTTCAGTCAGTTCATAGATGGTCTCTCCCGGTTTAAAAATCAAAATGGCGACAGCTGTAAACATGAACACAATGCTTCAAACGGGCCTCAAACCAACGGGGGACGTCACCGTGACAACGTCCTTTATTTATATACAGTCTGTGATAATATCATGACGTTCCACAGACTGCATTAACATTTGAGATTTACCAGCAGGATCATGAGAATCATCATAACATTCAACAAACAAAAAACATATATTTTAACAAAATAAATGATAAATAACAAAATGTTCAAAATCTGTCGAAAACACAACAGAATGTGAACAAATGGAGCGACGCCCACGAGCTAGTTCAGGCAGGCAACTGGAGCTGTGCTGCCATACACATGACATGCCCAACTCCTCATACATCTTAAACCAAAGCACAGCCTCTATCCAATCTGGTGCTCTATTTAAGGTGAGAATAATCCTCAGCTCTCCCTCTGCTGCTAATGCTGCTGCTGCATCTGTATTTCTGCTGGCTTTCTCAGCCCCAGCATCCACCTGTAGGCTCCGACGGGGGATTTTACTACGTCACTCCTCAATACCTCATGTAACTGCCTGAGGAGGTCAGAGCCTCGACGCCAAAAACAATATCTTCTGCTGTTGCAATAAACACATACTGCATAACTTGAGTTTTCTGACTGAACTAAGAAACAAATGTGTCAGTTTCTCATTCAGGTCTGTGAATCTGGACACCAACATGTTAGAAGGAGAGAAATTAAACTATGTGTGTGTGTGTGTGTGTGTGTGTGTGTGTGTGTGTGTGTGTGTGTGTGTGTGATATCAGTCCTCTGCTCTGGATGTTTATTCTTGTGTCTCGTTGTCTTTCAGTGATCTTTCAGCAAACAGTTTCTCCTGGAGATGATGTGACTCTGAGTTGTGAGGCTGGTGACGGCTTCATTAAAGCTGTGGAGTGGACCAGACCTGACCTGAAGAAAGAAGAGTACGTCCTTCTTTATATCGATGGACGCTCAATACCAACGGAGCAGCATGAGTCCTTCAGGGACAGGGTGCAGCTGGTGGACAGACAGCCACAGGACAGAGACGTGTCTTTAATTCTGAAGAACGTGACGAAAAACGATGCTGGAACGTACGAGTGTCGAGTTTCTCTGGACGCTTCAAGACGAAAGAAGAGAGGCGTCCTTGACGAGGAGCCGATCAGGGTCATCCATCTGATGGTCAAAGACAGAGGTGAGTTAGTGTGTGTGAGTGTGTTTGCGTTGGTGAGGAGCTGGCATCCCCCCCCCCCCCAACTGCACAACTGTAAACTTGCACACTCTATATTAAAAACCTCAATATGTGTACATATTGTTTCTACTGTTTCTACTTTATATATATATATATATATATATATATTGCTTGTATGCTGATTCTTTCCATTCTTCATATTTTCGGCTTATGCTGCTTTTTTCTGACTCAAAGTGTTTCCTTAATATGTATTAATATTAAGTATTTTTTTCTTGGCAATAAAAAATGAATTCTAATACTAATTCTGATATCTGTTTTTTAATCTTCAGGTGCTTCTGATGGAAACTTCTCTCGTGTTTACCGTGGACTGGGGTTAAGTGGTGTTTATGCTGGCTGGCTGCTGGGTTGTTGCATTGCTGGACTTCTTCTCTGGAAATACAAAAGAGCTGTGGCAGAGAAATACAAACTGTCTGCAGCTGCATCATACCTGTCAGGGGTTCGGCCCGTCTAACGGTCACCGTCCTCTCCGCAGCCGGCTGCTGACTCACCTCGTGATGTTTCTGTGCTCTGTGAGGCTCTCAGTCCTGGTGGAGCCCCCGATGGCAAAGTGGTCCCAGAGGAGGGTCAGACTAAACATGATTTACAAGAGTAAAATTATTTTTTATATATTTCTTTTATCATTAAATGTAAAGTTTTACTGTAAATGTGATCAGTTTGTTCCTCGATGTATCAAAGAGCGCTGGAAACTTTTCTACACAAAGTGATGACAGAGAGAACAGAATGTCTTCAGGTCTTCACAGGCTTCAACTGCTAATGTGCTAATGTGTGTTTAACTTCAGGGTGATAACAGTTAATCTACAGCTGCACTTCCTGCCCAGCCATGCTGCTGTGGCCACTTTGTATCTGTGAATGTATTTGCGGCTGATGCTGCAAGCTGATAAACTGTGATGGCAGGTATGGCCTTCAGGTATGAAAAGGGGCTGAGCAGATCTCTGTCTTCCTGAAAGAAGAAGCAATACTTGATGAATATTTTATTATATATTTATCATTTTTTTATATAATATTTTATTTTATTTTGTTTTTGAAAAACTTGGAATACTGTATTTTTACTCTCAATGATATTTTACATGAAATAAATTTATTTTTTACATTTGGACATGAGTTGTGCTTCTTGTGATATCTTCATTTTTTTTTTAAATATAATATAAATAAAGTATATTGTATTCATGTACATTTTGCTGTAACATCTGATCATATTCTCATCAGAGTTCATCTGTAGAAGGAGAAACTCGCATATCGTGCCATCGCTGATAACAAATAACTATCGTTAATAAAAACAAAAGCATTTTAATAACGTCATCAGTTCAGAGATGAAACAGAGGCAGCAACCTGTAGCATATTAATGAATGAGCACATAAATAAAGCTCAGTTAGAGGCATAAACAGAAAAAGTTATTAGAAGATGCGATAAGTTTCATTTCTGTGGAAGAGATTCTAAAAGCTGAATAACTAAAATTGCAGCAGAAAGACGCCCAGACACAGCTGCTGCAGAGAACAAACCAGATAGAAACACTATCCTTTAATCCTGAAAGGCAGCTCCTGTTCAAAACTCAAAACTCAGCTCTGTATGTTGTGTGAGTTTCTAGTTTTAGAGCTGAGTCATGGAGCTTTGAGTCAGGTTAACTCTCTCTGTCAGAAACTCTGTCATCTGTTGTCGTCATTCAAATTCTCTAACTCCTCCCTCAGAGAGTCTGACACCCTCAGCCAGTAGACCTGGACTCTGTTAACTGTATATATGTATATATATCAATCAATCAAATTTTATTAAAGACTCAGGGTCCATAGGAGACAGATATTAAAAAAACAGGAACAATACAGAAAATAAATTAGACAAAAACATGACAGAAATCAGAAATACATAAAGATGATCTTCAGACCGACCAAAATAAACTTTTACGCCAGTGTCTTTAATATACCTACCTAATATCATATTGTGTGTGTATATTGTATATACTTTGCATACAAATTTTATATTTGTTTTAGTATCTCATCATTCTTAATATTTTTGCACTGGGGTTTCTGTAAAGAAAGCAATTTCCCCTGAGTATTAATAAAGTGATTCTGATTCTGATTCTGGTTCTGGTTAAGCAGTGCAGTAATTATCAGATGAAAACAGTTCAATCCAGCTAAAGTTTTCACCTCGACCACAGATCCACGTGGTGTTGATCATGTTCATGTCTCAGCCCTTCTCTCTCCGAGCTGAGAGCCAAATCACACTGAACAACATGACGCTAAACTCAGGAAATGATTGTTTGTAGCTGAAGAGGAGCTTTCTGCCCTCACCATCTGACTCTTCAGCCCACAGAGAAGGTTTCAGCATGATGTTATTCCAGAAGTCTTTGTTCACTCTACTTCTATGGTGAAGCTGCTGTGCGCCCCCTGCTGGCCGTCTCTCTGCACTGACATCATCTTCATCATATCAGATTACATTTCTACAGACAACTGTTTTATACGGAAACGTAGCGCTGCCCACTTAAAAAAAGGCTCAATATCACTTTATTTCATGATAACAAAACGAAACGAACAGGAATAGATGCATAGAGGCAAGAATATCTATCTATCTATCTATCTATCTATCTATCTATCTATCTATCTATCTATCTATCTATCTATCTATCTATCTATCTATCTATCTATCTATCTATCTATCTATTCTTGCCTCTATGCATATATTCTTGCTTGTTTTTTCTTGTTTTGTTATCATGAAATAACGTGAAACTATCACGTTTGAACGTGATACTGAGCCTTTTTTTGTTTTTAGTGTGGCAGCAATAGGTTTCCGTAATTTTGTATGTACACTGCTGTAAATATAAATTCCACCCTGAGGAGAATAAATCTCATCTAATATCATAACATCAGTTTGGTGTTCACTGGTTACTCTTTATTTATCTGAACACTCTCTGTCTTTGAATTCTCTCTTTCTTTGGACTGATTAATGTCGGATTATTTTAAATGTGCACAAATAACAACAATAATCATTTATATGTATCCTAATAAAAGAACTTTCCTAAAGTGGACTGATCCTTTAAAAAACTCTCTTCGCTCTGATTGGATGAACCTCAATTCACAGCTCAGCCAATGAGAGTCGGCGGGGGACGGGGCTTGTCCTCGCGCGCCTCAGTGACGTCATCAACAGGTGCCTCGTGCTGTGGCTGACGTGCTCATGGGGTACATCCCGGCTGCATCCCATTACCACTATTTCGCATCCATGCGTCCCTCACTTGCGCCGTTCACTTGCGTCTTAGTCCCGCCCACCGGGGATGCATGGAGAGACGCAAGTGAGGGAAGCGAGGAGAGAGGAAACGATTTAAGAGACATGGGACGTCCTTCCCTCCGGAGCGTCACGTGAAGCGACGTCCGTTTCTAATGACAGTGGCAGCAGATCACAGCTGGATCAGCTGTCAGTCGCTTTAACAGCTGGAGACATGCACTAATAATAATAATAATAATAATAATAATAATAATAAGTGTTTTCTCTGTTTAACAAACACCTGCACATGAATAACAACCTCCATTGTGTATTTATACTGTGAACTGTGTCCAGCTCAGGGGCACGGGAATGCCTTTATATTATTTATTTATTATTATTTGCTTCTGTATATATTAGGACGACTATTAGGGCCAAGTATGAAAAAAAAAAACGGACCCAGGGGAGGGGGATAATACTGGTCCATGCCTCACTGGGTCCGTCCGGTGCCACAAATGCAAGCACACACACACACACACACACACTTCAAAGATGAATAAAGATTCCATAAACCTGGCTCCATGGCACGCGTAAAGACGCATCACATGAGAATGTCCGTCAGGAATGAAGGCTGGAAACAATAAACCTGCTGCTGTGAAATAAGATTAGACGAACGTTACACTCTGTAACTGTCAACAAGGAGCAGAGGAGGTCTGAAAGAGAGCGCTCCGTGTGAAGGCGAGGAGGAGGGGAGCGTCAGTCGGATCACTCTGATAAAACACCCAAAACAGAGCGAGTGATGGAGAAGAAGAGACATCCCGCAGGTAGAAAGGAATGAAATGTGGTGATGTAGTACCATCACCTCATGTTATCTGTTTTTAATCATGCCATGGTGGCTGGGTCCCTCTCCCCTGGGTCCATATTTATTTATTTTTTCATATATGGCCCTAATAGGCCGTCGTAGTAGACGATCCTGGTGATAAATTAATTATTTAATATCCCAGAACATGATTGTGTCCGCTGAACACCGGCCAGTATTTTATTAGGTTATATGATTAAGGTAAAAATTTAGCAGGGGAGAAGCGCCCAGCCACCATGGCATGATTAAAAACACAGAACATGAGGTGATGGTACTACATCACCACATTTCATTCCTTTCTACCTGCGGGATGTCTCTTCTTCTCCATCACTCGCTCTGTTTTGGGTGTTTTATCAGAGTGATCCGACTGACGCTCCCTCCTCCTCGCGTTCACACGGAGCGATCTCTTTCAGACCTCCTCTGCTTCTCGTTGACAGTTACAGTGTGTAACATCCGTCTAAACTTTTTTCACAGCAGCAGGTTTATTGTTCCCAGCCTTCATTCCTCACGGGCATTCTCATGTGATGCGTCTTTACGCTGCCATGGTGGCTGGTTTATGGAATCTTTATTTATCTCTGAAGTGTGTGTGTGTATGTGTGTGTGTGTGTGTGTGTGCTTGCATTTGTGGTACCGGACGGACCCAGTGAGGCATGGACCAGTATTACCCCCCTCCCCGGGGTCCGTATTTTTTTCATACTTGGCCCTAATACGCCGTCCTAGTATATACAGAAGCAAATAATAATAAATAAATAATATAAAGGCATTCCCGTGCCCCTGAGCTGGACACAGTTCACAGTATAAATACACAATGGAGGTTGTTATTCATGTGGAGGTGTTTGTGAAACAGAGAAAACACTTATTATTATTATTATTATTATTATTATTATTATTATTATTATTAGTGCATGACCATAGACTGTATGTCTACAGCTGTTAAAGCGATATATATATATCCTTTATTTAACCAGGTAAAAAATCTCTTTTACAAGAGAGACCTGGCCAAGAAAGCAGCATAAAAAGTGACATGTTACAACATTTAAACACAGTTAACATAAACAATGAAATACAATTAAATACCGTAAAGACCTGTTTCTCTTTTTAAACAGCGTTTCTCTTTTTGTTTCTTGTTTCATTGAGTGTTTCAGTGAGTCATAAGCTGCTATTAGCTTCAGTCGTGTGCAGATTAGAGACTGAGTCAGGCAGGGAAGTCTTAAACCTGCTTTCTCTCCACTGCTGCAAAAAGAAGTCTGATTGTAAGAAAAATCTATGAAAAACTAATTTATGTCCTCAGTAAACAGTCTCATGGTGAGTTTATGATCTCAATCGTTAGTCTCAAGTCTTCTTCAACACAACATGATGTTCATTTAGTAAATTATGGTGCATTTAGTGTCAAACAGAGCAGAACTTTGAGTGTTTTTTTTTTTATTTTGCCTCGACTCTGTCCGCCCTGCGTCCTCATTTCTGACTCTTGGATCAGGTTCCTCAGACAGAATCTGAGAGTTTTAGACATGATAGAAGAGGTTTACTGACTTTGGTTTGTTTTGAAGATCAGAACTGAAGAGAAATGAACCTCAGGTCAGTTTAGGTTTTAATAACAGCCTGCACTTCAGACTCTGGTTGTTTCCTCCTTCTGTGGCTAAAATAAGATCAACAACAGTTTGACAGCCAGTTAACACGTCTCCTTCCTCTTTATATATCAGTTAATGACAGAAGCGAGGTGATAAACCCACAGACTGAAACATGATCACATGGAAACTAAACAGAGAAAGAAAAGATGTTCCTCATTTCAGTTTATTTGATCTGTAGAGATATCAGTCCTTTGAGAAGTGTCTAATTCAGCCAAACTAAAGTTAACTTGGAACCCCAACGGGATGTTTTTTGCTCTTTTCACATTTTCCTCTCTGTGTCCTTGTATCTCACTGCAACATATAAAATCTATATAAATCTATAAGTCCTGCAGCTCTGTGGAATCAGCACGAATATGGCTCGAAGTGGGAACAACTCAAACATGTCTTTGTGCAGAAAAACACGGTTAGAATGACAGAAATCAGAAAAAAAGTTGAATTTCTTTAAAAAAAAATAGTTTGTAAAAATGTGAATATATTTTCTCATGTTTTCACAGTGTCTCTGGGGAGCAGAATTTAATGTTTTTAACAGGATCTGGTTAGTGCAAACACTTTATTTTAAATGACACATGTAGAATAAAGAGATTCTGACACAAATATCAACATTTTAAGACAAGTTTTGGTCACTTTTTATTTTTAACGAAAACTTTCGTAACCTATGATACATTCAAGGACCAACAGAAAGTTTAAACTCTGACAATGATGAGGATAACTATTTTTTTAAAATCAAAACATATTTTTAAGAAGCATTACAACCAAACTCATAGGATCATCTGAACAACTTTCAGCTTTCATTTGACCAAAAACAGAGAAACATTGTGCACAAGTTCAGACCAAAAGAAAAAGCTACACTAACATATTTAACTGCTACAGGGATTTTTGTCACATTTTAGCCCACGGTTCTATATTGTGATAGAAAGAGAACCCAGAATGCTTCCCTGTGGAACGCCACATCTCCTAGTTTGGATTAATGTCAGAAAGTCACATTTTCTTTATGAAGGACTTGAAATATGTTTTTTTTTCTCACAACAGTTCAGAAGTGATGCTCTGTGGTGACAGTGATGACATCATCATACTCATCATCCAATCCCTCGTCAGCCGGAGTAGGCGGAGTCATCGCCATGGAGACGGGCCGGTCATTTCCTTCAGTCAGAGCAGGTTAGAAAGAGAAATGTAGATAACTGATCAACTGAAGAGTTCTGTTAGAGACAACTGTCAATCACCAGAGTCTCAGTGATTAATTGATTGATTGATTGATTGATTGATTGATTGATTGATTGATTGATTGATTGATAAAACAATGATTACCTGTGGCTCTGTGTCGATATAAAGGCACCATGATGAAAGTGGAGAAGCAGTACGGAGAGAACACCCCCAGGTAGTAGACCAGTTGGTGCATAAGGTGGAGGGGGCCGGAGGCAGGAGGCGGGGCTTCAGTGACAGGAGGCGGGGCTTCAGTGGGAGGTGAGGGAGTGGTCACAAGTTTTCCTGTGGAGAGAATCTCAGCTGGTCAGGTGACTATCTGGATGAATTCAGTCTTAAAATAAAAGCGTATCTTTGTAGTTGTGTTGCGTATCTTTGTAGTACTTTTGTGTATCTATGTAGTTTTGCTTATCTTTGTAGTTGATTTGGTATCTTTGTAGCAGTTTTGTGAAGCTTTGCAGTAGTTTTATGTATTTTTGGAGTTGTGTTGTGTATCTTTGCAGTTATTATGTGTATCTTTGCAGTTATTATGTGTATCTTTGTAGTAGTATTGTTTATCTTTGTAGCAGTTGTGTGTATCTTTTCCCTCCTCACCTGTGACAGTGACCCAGCTGGGTTCAGACTCTCCAACACTGCTGATGTTACACTTGTAGAGACCTTCATCAGACCTGGAAACATGGCGGATGGTCATGTGACCGTCAGGCTCAGTCCTGATGAAGGAGCCATCTTTATAGAAACCAGCTGGGAGGTTGGAGGACGTCTTTGTTTCACAGCGCAGAGTGACATCATGTCCCTCCATCACAGGGAGGACAGGACTCTGCAGGATCACTGGACCATCTGAACACAGAGACAAACTGCAGCATTTCATCCGTTTACACACAGCTTCATCAACACTGAGTCCACAGTCTGATCTTACCAGTGACAGTGATGTTGATGGTGTTACTGGTTGCTCCCTCTCTGGACTCACACCAGTAAACTCCACTGTCCCATTCAGCAATGTAGCTAATGTCACAGGATGAACCAGCTGATCGTCCCCACTCAGCTGATCCACACTGAGTCCTGGTTTCTCTGGTTGTGTTCCTCCTCAGAGTCCATCCAGCAGAGCTGTCGTCCTCCTCACAGCTCAGAGAGACAGACTGTCCTCCAAACATCTGAGAGCTGCTGGGACTCACAGTCAGAGAGGCTGCAGGGAGGAGACAGAAAGATTCAGTGAGAGATAGGGATGTCAATTAAAATGATTTTAATAGCTTAAACATTCAGTATATATGACATTCCCCCTGGGATTAGTACAACTTTTCTCGTACTTTTTGGTTACTTAACATTGTTGCTATATTATTTTGTTATGAGAGCATCCAAAGAGGGAAATAAATAAAAAATAAGACGTATAAGGAGTGTTCATGTGATTTAACTTATTCATAATAATGTGCAATGCAAAAATAATCATGATAATTGTAATATCGTGATTATTTCTCTGACAATAATCGCACCAAGAAAATCTCTAATCGTGACATCCCTAGTGTTAGATGATGGATATCGAATGGAAAAGCTTCTCAGACAGAATCAGTGAGTTTCAGACGAGACAGAAGAAGTTTACTGACCTTGGTTTGTGGTGCAGATCAGCAGTGAGCTCAGAACTGCAGAGAAATGAACCTCAGGTTAGTTTGAAAGAACAACTGTGTCTTCCAGCTTTAACAACAGTTTATTGAGCTTTTTAAGATGTGAATGTATCACAAAGTTAGCATGAACCAGAGTCAGCACGGCTACAGGTACTGTATGAGAATAATCTGAGGGAAATAACAAGACAAACATAACAGCAGTACACTGACATTAGTGTTTTAATAGCATATCATTTTTAAATATAATACATTGCTTTCATTGATTTTTCAAAAAAGATTAAAGATACAGTAACATTTTCTTAAACTGTCACATAATGTTAGTTCCATCTTACTGTCTTCTCTTTACTGCCTTTTTTGTTTACACTGATCAATAAACTGTCAAATGTTTTTCCCAAAAAATGAAATCTGTAAAAACAAAAAACGAGTATAATGTACTTACAGACGAGCCGCTGAAGAGTTGTTTGCCCCATCGTACCACTCTGAGATGTGACATCGGACAATTTGAATGTTTGTTGGTTGAGAGAAGTTAAAACCACCGTTTCCTCTGTGAAGGCTGCAGCAGCCCTGTGGTTTCACAGGAGAGGTGGTCTCTTCTCTTTGTTTAGAGTCAACAAGATGAAAACTGTTGATTGTGATCATTATTCCTAATGAATTTTGAATTTATGAGATAGTAGTTGTCATGACCCTGAAGTTACAGACATCATCTTTGTTTCTAAAAAAGAGTTTATTGTTATAAAGACATCTGGAGCTTAGAAAGAGGTGAGACCTCTGCAGCCTGCTGCTCCTCTCTCTCACAGGATACATTAGCTGCTACTAGCCCGTTGCACTCTGGGTAATGTAGGCACCAGGTTTAGAAACCTCAACAAAGTAGTAATTTTAACTATTTAACTAAAAAGAGTGTGTTCATTAAAACATGCTTTTTTTTGGATGGTATTCATGATCACAAACATCTTGTAAAGGACCTCTTCAAAAACTATAAGAACCTCCTAATATAACCTGATCAATGGTGTTTTAATGGTGGTGGCAGTCTAACATGCATCTCCAAGACCTTGCAGATGTGTTCAACCATGTTAAGTCCCCCTAAAACCTCCTTAGGCCCACTAGAACAGTGAACCTTCTAATATATTTATACAAAAGTAGGAGTTTACTGGCGTGAGTCCAGAGACATCAACATCACTGTCACTTGTAAGATCAGACTGTGTATCAATCAATAAATCTGCTTATTTTTCAACTCTAGCAGCCTGTGAGACTGATAAATTCATCAACAATAGCAGGTAAAGTTTGTCCTGCAGGTGGCGCCACTTCGTTATGGCCAATCTGTGACTAGCACAGAAGGCAATAAGAAAACACCACTTGGGTTCAGATAAGGCCGTTCCTCCCAATCACTCCCTCCAGGTTACACCATCATTGTGAGCATTTAAGTCTCCCAGAAGAACTATAGAGTCTCCAGGTGGGATCACTTCCAGGACACTGCCAAGAGACTCCAAGATGGCCGGGTACTCCGGTAAGTATCCCCACAACCGTCCGGTGCCTCTCACCCTGGGCAACTCTGGGAAAGGAGAGTCCAGTCTCTCTCCAGGAGTTTGGTTCCAGAGACCATGCTATGTGCGGAGGTGAGCCCAATTATATCTAGCTGGTAACGCTCCACCTACCACACAAGGGGACTCCCACACAGGGCTCCTTCCACTAGAGCGAGGTGACGTTCCACGTCCCCAGAACCAGCCGATGAAGCTCGGGGTCAGCCACCCTGACCTACGCCTAACCCTGCAGGTGGTGGGTCCACAGGGTGGAGGATCCACGTAGTTGCTTCGGGCTGAGCCCAACAGGCCATACAGTGGCCCTGAGAGCTCATAGCGCTGCAACATATGAAAACACATGCAAATACACAAAACACAAGCATATTGAGAAAACATCTTCATCAATTTGACAACACAAGCGTAGCATTTAGAAAACGCTGCAAAGACCACAACACAACACAAGTGCTTCCAGAGGACACTTAAAAGCGATGCACCCGTCTGGACACGCATGTGATATTATCACATTATTTCAAGATAATGAAAATTTCACATTATAACATTATAATGGTCATAGCCTGCTAACGTGTGCTAATGTTAGCCGGCGATCGATAGCATGCTAAGGTTAGGGGGCTAGCAAGACCAAGTACAACTCGGTGCCGCAGAGACCAATTAACGTGTATCATTCATTTATTTAACTGCAATGTGATTGACACGGGCTCACGGGCTAACACTATATATCACGTTATAACATGAAATTATCATTATCTTGAAATAACGTGATAATATCACAACTAGTCCAGACGTGTGCATCACTTTTAAGTGTCCTCTGGAAACACTTCTGTTGTGTTGCAGTCTTTTTGCAGCGCTTTTTCTTATTGTGTAGTGTTGTGGTCTTTGCAGCATTTTCTAAATGTTTTTCTCAGTTTGCTTGTGTTTTGTGTATTTGCATGTGTTTTCTTAAGTTGCAGCGCTGTGAGCTCTCAGGGCCACCGTAGGCCTGGCCACCAGACATTCCCCAGCGTGCTCTGCAGATATTGAAATGGTATTATGCAAAACATAGTCATAAATTCAGTGGCGGGCGGTGCATTTCACACTTAGGCCTTCAGTGATGTCCAACTTAGTCAATAAATACCTTTCATTATGCCAGCATTTATAACACCAGGACTGGAGAGTAGTTAGAAACACACTGAAGCACTACTAGGCATTGCATCACCTCAGTTATTTACAAAATGGGCTATTATCCGGCGCATTTTAAAAGTCAACAATAGCCTACCGCATCAGCAATTAAAACATATCTGGTATGCTACTGTCAAAACTTAAAAATAAAAGGGTCTTTAAAATTATCTTTCAAAAAAGTTTTATTAAATGAGTCCACAAAGAATATGCAAGCTTTAACAAGATTGTACAATACATTGCAAAATCGCAGTTTAATATCAGAAAGACACTAACAAGACGGCCATACTTTGGCGACAGCGACACAATAAACAAGTCTCTTTGTGAAAAAAACTTTTTCATGTCAAAACGTGACGTATCACAACTTTCTGTGACCTGTTGCTTTGAGTACAACCACACAGCTGCGCCAATGCGCCAGATTATTTACATACCGTTAACAGTCCCGGCCGGGTGTGACTCTGTTGATCTGCATAGCCCTGCCGTGGCTCAAACTAGTAAGTATCCATATTATTATATATATATATATTATATCCAATCACAGGACGCGTAAATGTCACGTTCAACGTGAGGCCAGCTAGAGGGCCTTACTGACACAACTCGTGATCCGATTGGCTATTGCAACTATCTATCAACTGTATTTGCCCGTTCACTTACAGTGCACAGACGCCCGCATTGTTGATTCTGAAGGCCTGGGCAGATTTCATACAGCCTGGCAACATAAGATAGCTGAATTCTGATTGGATAAAAGCTCTAACCTAAAAACAACAGCACTGGAAGGAGCATAATATGGCATGAGGAGAATATGAATACTTTTAGATATTTAGGGAAAGAAAATTAAAAATGAAATTAACCTTTATCATAATCATGATCATGATTTCTGGTTATGTTAGGCCAGCAGAAAAGGCCTTGCTGGCCCTGACGGCCCACCACTGTTGAAGTTACAGAATACAGTACATCTGGAGCAGCTGCTCTTCATATCTTAAACCAGAGAGATGAGCTGCTCATCTCTGCCCCAGACCCCGCAACACATTAGCTGCTACTAGCCCAATGCACTGTGGGTAATGTAGGCACCACATGTGGAAGCCACAACAATGTCTGATTTTCAGTGAATATTTGTCACGTGACCGTTGGTCTCAGCAGAATCAATCATGACTTCACAGTGTCTCTGAGGAGCAGAATTTAATGATTTTAACAGGATCTGGTTAGTGCAAACGCTTTATTTTAAATGACACATGTACAATAAAGAGATTCTGACACAAATATCAACATTTAAGCTTTGTTTTTTTTCACATTTTTATAACAGAAACTTTTGTCAGCTATGATCCATTCAAGTACTATCTGAAAGTTCATACTCTGACAATAGTGATGAAAACATTTTTTTTTAATAACAACATATTTTTTAGAAGCATTAAAACCAAACACACATGATAATCTGAACAACTTTCAGCTTTTATTTTGACTAAAAAGAGAAACATGATGTACAAGTTCAGACCATAAGGAAAAGCTACAGGGATCTTCGTCACATTTCAGCCCTCGGTTCTATATTGAGACTGTTCCCCCTCAAGTCCTCTTCAGATCAGAAACAGAAGAGGACCCAGAACGGGTGGAATGCCACATCTTAGTTTGAATCAAAGTCAGAAAGTCCTTCCTAATTTAATGTCAACACATGCTTTCATTAGGTTTCATTTTCGATGTAGCATAAAAAGTGACAGAATGTCCTACTGCATCTGTTGTTGTGTACTAGTCAGCATACTCTGGCACACTAAATAGCTCATATGAGAAAGGGGACATGGGACATGGCTGCCGTCTCTGTCTCAACTGCGCATGACAGTAGTAACTGAGTGCGCATCCACCTCCTCCAGAAAACAAGCGTCCAGGCAGCCAATCAGAGCAGCGCCTCATTAACATAGTGTCCCCGCCCCCACAAAACAGCTTCTCTAGTCAATGGGGAAGAAACTGAGAAAGCTCAGTCTGGCTGAATGTGTGTTTGTTTAGAACTGAGTTCATAATCTTGATTTAAAGGCCCATTGGACATGTGTTACACAGTTCAAAACAGGCGTGTGTTGTTGTCGGGTAGAGTACTATGTCACATCCCGCTTATCCCGATCTATCCAATCAGTAACCTGCTCTTCGACAGGGACGAAAAAAGTCCTGACAAAAGTCCGCTCCGGACGGCTCGTATTCAAATTAGTAGCGTTTCGGCGAGTGAGACCCGGCTCATTCCGGGTATTGGGCTGTAGTGGAAACAGCCCTATTCAGAGCCAGGTCCTCAGCTCTCTGCCCCCTCCAGTCTCGAGCTGCTCCACTTTACTGTTTCCTGGTTTTCCTGAGCAAGAGAGACCAGGAAGCAGACAAAGAGTAAAAATCTACACTCGCTGTGCTGGTATGAGGATTACATGTATCACCCTGCTTTTCCTGCTGTCTGCAGCACCTGCGTCAGGTAAACATGGACCTTTATTATCAACAGTTATTAATATGCAGCGTGATAGAAGCAGAACAAAGCGTATCCACGGCACTGTGTATGTGATGTTAATATACACTACTGGTCAAAAGTTTTAGAACACACCAACTTTTCCGGAATTTAATGGAAAATTATGCAGTTTAATGTCTCAGTGTACTCTGAAATTAATGCACATTTGCAACATTTAAAATTCTTTATTCAGCATGATAGTGTTTTGAAAGTAAAAAAAGATTCAAAATAACATTTTATGTTGGACTAAAGGACAAAAAAAGACACAAAATGACCAAAAAAAGACACAAAATGACAAAAAAGACACCAAAAGATACAAAATGACTAAAAAAAGACACAAAATGACTTACAAAGACATGAAAAGAATTCAAAAATGGACAAATTAGCCCAAGACTCCATAGAGTTAAGTTGTTAACCCATGTCTTGTTCCCTGAAAAAGGCCTACTTGTATAATTCTGAAATGTACATTATTTTTCAGTTTTGGTTAAGCTTACCTTTTTTATTTACCTCTGGCAGTTCACCACTTACCTTTGGACCCTCCCTAGCTGTTCATTTGACTTGAACTGCTTGAATTTCAATAATAAACTGGAAAAGTTGGGGTGTTCTAAAACTTTTGACCGGTCGTGTATACATATATATATATATATATATACTAACAATAATAACAATTTGAATAAATATATGTAAATATATAAAATCCTGTGACCCCCTGTTTTCATCCGGGAGGTCTCAGCAGACATTGTAGAGGATTATAAGTACTTAGGGTTGTACATCAACCAGAAACTGGACTAGACCAGAAAGACTGAGGCCGCCCCTATATTCTGAGGAGGCTGAGGTCCTTCAACATCTGCCAGAAGATGCTGAGCATGTTTTGTGAGTCCGTAGTGGCCAACACGATCTTCTTTGCTGTCGTGTGTTGGGGCAGCGGGTCGCGGACTCTAACAGACTCAGAGAAGAGGATGTTGTCCAAGCTCTGCTCCATATTGGACGATATATCCCTCACTCCCCATGATGCAGCGGCCCGGCAGAGGAGCACCTTCACCAGGAGGCTCCTCACGCCAAGAACCACCACAGCCACCTCAGGAAATCATTCAAAGTGTTTAACTCCTCCCTCAGAGAGTCAGACACCCTCAGCCAGTAGACTTACCTTGACTCTATATTATATTGTGTGTGTATATTGTATGTATTTTGTATACAAATTGTATTTTTGTTTTGTTTCTTTATTCCTTATTTCTATAAAGAAATAAAGAGTTTCTGTGAAGAAAGCAATTTCCCCTGAGGATTAATAAAGTAATTCTGGTTCTGGTTCTGGTTAAGCAGTGCAGTAATTATCAGATGAAAACAGTTCAATCCAGCTAAAGTTTTCATCTCGACCACAGATCCACGTGGTGTTGATCATGTTCATGTCTCAGCCCTTCTCTCTCCGAGCTGAGAGCCAAATCACACTGAACAACATGACGCTAAACTCAGGAAATGATTGTTTGTAGCTGAAGAGGAGCTTTCTGCCCTCACCATCTGACTCTTCAGCCCACAGAGAAGGTTTCAGCATTATGTTATTCCAGAAGTCTTTGTTCACTCTACTTCTATGGTGAAGCTGCTGTGCGCCCCCTGCTGGCCGTCTCTCTGCACTGACATCATCTTCATCATATCAGATTACATTTCTGCAGACAACTGTTTCATACGGAAACGTAGTGCTGACCACTTAAAAAAAAGGCTCAGTATTACTTTATTCCATGATAACAAAAAAAAAAACGAGCAATAATAGATGCACAGAGGCAAGAATATCTATCTATCTATCTATCTATCTATCTATCTATCTATCTATCTATCTATCTATCTATCTATCTATCTATCTATCTATCTATTCTTGCCTCTATGCATCTATTCTTGCTTGTTTTTTTTCGTTATCATGAAATAACGTTTTTTGTAGTGTGGCAGCAATACATTTCTGTAATTTTGTATGTACACTGCTGTGAATATAAATTTCCCCCTGAGGAGAATAAATCTCATCTAATATCATAACATCAGTTTGGTGTTCACTGGTTACTCTTTATTCATCTGAACACTTTCTGTCTTTGAATTCTCTCTTTCTTTGGACTGATTAATGTCGGATTATTTTAAATGTGCACAAAGAACAGCAACAATCATTTATATGTATCCTAATAAAAGAACTTTCCTAAAGTGGACTGATCCTTTAAAAAAACTCTCTTCGCTCTGATTGGATGAACCCGGCTCAGCCAATGAGAGTCGGCGGGGGGCGGGGCTTATCCTCGCGCGTCTCAGTGACGCTTATCAAACACACCTGTGACGTGACGTCATCAACAGGTACCTCGTGCTGTGGCTGACGTGCTCATGGTGGATCCTCCAGCTCAGGTGTTGAACCTGTGTTTATGTGTGTTTTAAACATAATTAATGTTCTATAATATTCAAAGCAGCTGCAGATGAAAAGATTAAAATCTCAATCTGTAAATAAATATCATTTTATATCTATTTTTTATTTGTAAAAAAAAACGGATAAATACATTAAAAGAAAAAACTGAAAAATGTATATTTATTACAATATCTGCACAAAATAACAACCGTGAGTTATTTTACAGATACAGATAATAAACAGCAAATATCTGTATTCAAATATATAAATCTGTAGAATAACTAAAGTTTTTTTACTTTAATCTGACAGGAAATGTTAACTTTTTTTTAATAAATTTCTTTTTATATATTTTTTTTGCTGTAGTTTTACTGTTAAAACAAAGTTTCCTCAATTTAACATTCAGTTTTTTGTATTTTTCATACAGTTTAAATTTAAACTGTAATTCAACATTTAAGATCATTAAGCTTTTAAATAATATTGTAAAAAAATATAATGTCCCATTATATTAATTTACACATTTAATTATATTTCATATTTTCAATATTTTTCAATATTATCATGAATATTTGCAAGAAAGGTAGTTTTGCAAAAAAACTAATGCATTTTCACTTAATGGAAAAAACAAAACAAGAAAAACTCTATCCTTTTTTCTTTGCACAAAAAACAAGGACCAGAGACACGAGAAGGAGTTTTTTTACAGTGTGGGTCATTAAAAAAAAAAAGTTACATTATCGGTTTTGAGCTTATATCTTGTAAAAATGCACAGAATAAACTGTACATTGATATAAAGCTGTCTGCAGTCTGCGGTGTGTTTGTTCTGAGCGGTGAGCCACAACAAACCAGAAGAAAATGTTCAGCTGCCAGACGAGTAAAAACCCACAGAACCACACGATGAAACAACCAGCGACATCACTCTCTATTCATCCTGCACAGACACATAAATACATTATAATTAACAGGAAAGTTAGTTATTAACTGTAACACTGATCTAAATATGAGCTGCAGGATTGTTTTCTTTAAGAAAGCTGCAAACATTCACAGAGAAACTGTAAAAACAGACATTATCGTCAGAGTCTGAACTTTCCCACGGTCCTTGAACAGATCATATCTGACAAAAGTGACCAAAATGTTAAAATGTTGCTATTTGTGTCAGAATCTCTTTATTCTGCCTGTGCAAAGCGTTTGCATTAACCAGATCCTGTTAAAAACATTACATTCTGCTCCTCAGATAATTCAATACAGTTAAAAAAATGTTTTCCAACATTCATGACACTTGAGGTCACTCGGAAGACTTTTTTTTAAATAAATTCTATTTTGTTGAAGTTAAAAAATAATAATATATCAAAGAAATTAAACTTTTTTTCTGATTTCTGTCATTCTAACTGTGTTATTCTGCACAAAGACATGTTTGAGTTGTTCTGATTCCACAGAGCTGCAGGACTTATAGATTTATATATATTTAATATAAAACAAATAAAGCGTGTTGTTGGGTTCAGTGGTGAGCAGCTGTGCAGGTGGACGTCAGCGAGGAGTAGACCACCTCCGGCTCCTCTGGAAACCCTGAACACAAACACAGAAATGTAAAGATCAGTGACCTCCAGCAGAAGAAAAGAGCCAGTTTCCCTGTTCGGAGCACATATAACATCATTTAATACATTGAAATATGTTTTAAGACCCCAGAATGAAGAGCTGTGATCAGGATGATTGAAGGTGTTTATCACTGCTCCCCTGAGGAGGGTGGTGTGACACATGCTATCAAAAGCTGCACTCAGGTCGAGTCAAATTAAAATGCTGCTTATGTAAATTCATCAATAATAATAAGACAATAATATATTCAGAATATATAAAACAGTCTGAGTGGGTCCATTCTGCATTAAGAGTACTTTTACTTTTACTTTTGTACTTTTACTTCAGTAAGTTTTGACTGCAGGACTTTTTCTGCAGTGGAGTAGTTTCACAGTGTGATATTAGTACTTTTACTGCAGTAAAGGATCTGAATATTCTTCCAGGGCTGACTGTACCTCTGGTCCTGTTGGGTCTGATGACTATCTGTCCGTAACTGACTTCTTCTGTTCTTCTCACCGCTGAATAAACTGCAGCCGGTTCACTCTCTGAGAAATCAGATGCACAGGACCAACATTACAACAGGTGCTACAGCTGGTACGTGCTGTGCAGTTTATTTACTGCAACATGTGAAGGAGAAGAGTGATGCTGTGGGATTATTAATGTGTTGCATGTGAACAAAGCAAGGCAGAATATCAGCAGAGGGCATTTCTCTAAAAACAGAAAACAGGAAACTGGACGGCCCCAGGGCTGATTAACATCTTTGGCCACAGGACACAAAACTGAGAAACACGTCACTTTCTGCTCGACACTTCAGAGAAACCTCACCAGCGTCAGACCGCAGTTCAGTGGAAACAACAGGAGGAAGTTTCTGCTGTGGTTTTAAAGTAAAGTCTAATGTGTTAAAGGTCAGTTTATATTCAGTCAGTTGTGGATTTCAGCTCAAACATTACTTTAAGGTTGAATGCACGTTTATATTCTTTGTTTTTTAAAATAACATCTTGTTTACTGCAATATATAAAATCTATATAAAACCGATAAGTCCTGCAGCTCTTTTCTAAGTGCCCACAAGTGTCCTGAATGTAGTAAAACCAGTTTTCTCCACAAATTGTACATATTTAAGTATTTCAAGTCATGTTTCTAGCCCCTCCTGTCCTCTCCTCTCTGCTCTGTGTAAACAGATATTCAGTCAAACTGAATAAAATGACAAAAAAGAAAATGACAAAAAAGATGAATAATTACCAAAAGACGACATAAAATTACCAAGAAAGACACAAAATTACCAAAAATAGTCACAAAATTACCAAAAAAGACACAAAATCCAAACAAAGAAGATGAAATTACCAAAAGAAGACACAACATGACAAAAAATACAAAAAAACGATGTAAATGACCAAAACCAGTTTTCTCCACATATTGTACATATTGAAGTTTTGTTCTGTTTCCAGTCTCTCCTGTCCTCTCCTCTCTGCTCTGTGTAAACAGCCTCTCCTGTCCTCTCCTCTCTGCTCTGTGTAAACAGCCTCTCCTGTCCTCTCCTCTCTGCTCTGTGTAAACAGTCTCTCCTGTCCTCTCCTCTCTGCTCTGTGTAAACAGATTTTCAGTGAATATTTGTCACGTGACCGTTGGTCTCAGCAGAATCAATCATGTCTTCACAGTGTCTCTGAGGAGCAGAATTGAATGTTTTTAACAGGATCTGGTTAGTGCAAACACTTTATTTTTGGACACGTTTTATGTCCCTGTTTGTTTAAATTCTTGTTAACGGATGTCACTCTCAATGACATCACATGCATCGTGTGTATTCTGTCTTTAATCACCTCATCTGACTCAGAACATCTTATAAAGGCAGGAATATTGTTAATTCAGAACCTGGTGCAGATATTTCTGGTTTTGATCCATGATGGAGACAGACAAAGCAGCTGTACCTCTCTTCCTGTTGGATTTGACGTCTTTGAAGACTATTTGTCCATAACTGACGTCCTCCTGTCCTCTGACAGCTGAGTAGACTGCAGCTGGTTCCCTCTCTGGGAAATAAAACACATGCATTTACATTCCTGCATGATATACAACAAGTATGCAGATTATTGAAGAAGGTGCTGCTGCACTTATTCTCTTGTAGGTTTAGAACGCTACGTAATGGAAAGCAGATCACTTATCGCTGCACATCACAGGCTGCAGCTTCACACAGAGGTGCAACATTTCCATTCTAACACTTTGCTGACCGCAGTATTAACACGCCAGCAAGTCACACATACAACACACTTATCGGGTGTATTTATTCTACTGTAGAATAATTGTGCAACGGGTCAACGATTATTTGTGATACATTGTCAATTGCAAAAATGTACAGTTTTCCTGCCGCTGTTACTTTTTAAAGTAATTAATCTGTAAATCTCAATGCAGATTTGGGGTGAAAATACAGAGAAAAGAGCGATTCTGCTGTTTTAGTTGAATGTTGAATCCAAACGAGTGCATCATTTAAATTCCATATATGGAAACACTTTGGCTTCCCTGTTAGCTACAACAACATGTCGGCCAACGCGTGTAAATACGTCACAGTGCCATGATGGCCAGATGCTGCGCTGCTGTAGAGTTCTCCACAGCAGACATCCTGATCTGTCTGATTAGAATATAAGTTCACCTTTGCTTTCTTTCTTTCTTTTTTTTTTACTGTATTTTAAAATGATGTAAATTGGATATTTTTGTATTTACTATCCATGTTTTATTACTCTTTAATTTTTTTTTTAATAAACTTTAATTTTTAAACATTGGATGGGCATCTTTAGTCTAGTCGTAATTTCTTGAACCCAGAAATGTTGAGTACCCTAAAGTTTTATTGCAGAAATGTCATCTATAGGCCTAATGGATGGAATTTAACTTGGTTGCTAAAAGTTGCACTTTGGGCAATTTGCATAATTAGCATAATAAGACAATAAAATAAAGACACCACAGGTGAATAGGGTAAAAAATAATAATAATAAATATCACCATGAAACTTTCTCAGTTGATTACTTATGTTAAGAGGAGAAAAAAATGTATTGCATGTTTTTTTTTATTTTAATGTTTACATATGCAAATGAGGCCATACCTCATCAAATATGCACTCATTTGCATACAGACAAAATCAGATCGTTTGATAAAGTCATACTCAAAATATTTTTTCCAAGAGTAAACATGTATACTTGGGGGTCTGAGTTGAGTCTGAGTTGGTGAAAACCTTTGTGGAACCTGGTCAGGAGGCAGTGTTGACCTATGGACGGACGGATTAAGAAATGAAGTGTCCCATGCAAAATAACTATATACAGCATGCACACACACATATGAACTATATACAAGAACTATATACTATATGCAAAATAACTATATACAGCATGCGCACACACACAAACCCACAAGAACTGTATACAAGGACTAGATACTACATGCAAAATAACTATATAACAGCATGCACACATACACAAATGCACAATAACTATATACAAGAATTATATACAACATGCAAATAACTATATATAGCATGCACACACACACACACACACACACACACACACACACACACACACAAGAACTATATACAAGAACTATATACAATATGCAAAATAACTATATCCAGCATGCACACGTACACAAATGCACAATAACTATATACAAGAATTATATACTACATGCAAAATAACTATATACAGCATGCACATACACACAAACCCACAAGAACTATATAAAGCAAAAGACAGAACTTTATACAGCATGCACACAGACACATACAATAACTATATACAAGAACTGCAAACAGCATGCGCACATGCATACTGTAAAATAACTATATATAGTATGCAAATGCACACACACATATATTTAACAACAACCACACAATCCCAGTCAATAGCCTTCACCATCTTCATCATTTCTTTCCTCATTCCCTTCAGTCTCATCATCTTCTTGGTCTTTATTTGTATGTATTGTGAATTGGTTGCAGAAGCAGAACTCACCCCTTCACACTTGCAGTAGTCAGTGCAACTGAGACTTGCAGCATGGCAGCTGCAGTTTCCTTTGCTGCAGGCCTTCAATGTGCTGCAGCTACAGCTGATGACATCAGGTAGATTTACTGGAGCCACTGCCTGGATGGCAAGAACGGCCATGACAGCCCCTTCATTAGCAACCTCCCACCCAAACTTTGTGATGTCTCTGGCCTCTGCAGGAGGCTCTCTGACCTGCAGCCTTCCACAACATGGCCTGAAGATGAGCACGCAGTATGTGCAGCATCAGGTTGGCATCAGTTGGAGGAATTTTTTTCAGTCTAGGAGGCTTTACTCCTAGGAAATACCATTCCTGGTCTCAATACAGTGCTTGGGGAATCTGATGCCACTCATAGTGACCTAAAAGATACTGGGACGGAGTTCTTTGTCGCACTGTATGGGCAGAAGAAGGCCAAGTGGATGAATATCACTCACTACCTGATCTACAGTCGCAGCAAAAAGCCTCCTAAACTGAAAAAGTTTCCTCCAACTGATGCCAACCTGATGCTGCACATACTGCGTGCTCATCTTCAGGCCATGTTGTGGAAGGCTGCAGGTCAGAGAGCCTCCTGCAGAGGCCAGAGACATCACAAAGTTTGGGTGGGAGGTTGCTAATGAAGGGGCTGTCATTGCCGTTCTTGCCATCCAGGAAGTGGCTCCAGTAAATCTACCTGATGTCATCAGCTGTAGCTGCAGCACATTGAAGGCCTGCAGCAAAGGAAACTACAGCTGCCATGCTGCAAGTCTCAGTTGCACTGACTACTGCAAGTGTGAAGGGCTGAGGTCCGCTGCTGCAACCCATTCACAATACATACAAATAAAGACCAAGAAGCTGATGAGACTGAAGGGAATGAGGAAAGAAATGATGAAGATGGTGAAGGCTATTGACTGGGATTGTGTGGTTGTTGTTAAATATATGTGTGTGTGTGCGTTTGCATACTATATATAGTTATTTTACAGTATATATGTGTGTATGTGTGTGTATGTGTGTGTGTGTGTGTGTCTGTGTGCATGCTGTATAAAGGTCTGTTTTTTGCTGTATATAGTTATTGTGCATTTGTGTATGTGTGCGTGCTGTATATAGATATTTTGCATGTAGTATATAATTCTTGTATATTTATTGTGCATTTGCGTACTTGTGCATGCTGGATATAGTTATTTTGCATATTGTATATAGTTCTTGTGGGTTTGCGTGTGTGTGCATGCTGTATATAGTTATTTTGCATGGGGCACTTCATTTCTTAATCCGTCCGTCCATAGGTCAACACTGCCTCCTGACCAGGTTCCACAAAGGTTTTCACCAAATCAGACTCAACTCAGACCCCCAAGTATACATGTTTACTGTTGGAAAAAATATTTTGAGCATGACTTTATCAAACGATCTGATTTTGTCTGTATGCAAATGAGTGCATATTTGATGAGGTATGGCCTCATTTGCATATGTAAACATTAAAATACAAAAAAACATGCAATACATTTTTTTCTCCTCTTAACATAAGTAATCAACTGAGAACGTTTCATGGTGATATCTATTATTATTATTTTTTACCCTATTCACCTGTGGTGTCTTTACTCAATTGTCTTATTATGCTAATTATGCAAATTGCCCAAAGTGCAACTTTTAGCAACCAAGTTAAATTCCATCCATTAGGCCTATAGATGACATTTCTGCAATGAAACTTTAGGGTACTCAACATTTCTGGGTTTACAATTGGGCCTATGGGGATTACGACTAGACTACTTGAGTTCAGTTGAGTTTTGTTTGTTTAATTTCACCAAATAAACAGAAGCAAAGATGTGATCCGATCCGTGAGTTTTGTGACCCGTTGCACCCCTGCTGTAAACGAACAGGATCCTCAAAAATGTATCTCTTTATTAAAAGTGAAGGACATGTGTTGCAGCTCAGTGAGTCATTTAGTCTCTCACTATGTTTCACTGAGGGCGGGGCTTTGCAAAACACACACACAAGTAAGGTGCGGAGGAACAGGTGCAGTCGGTTGACTTGTTGCTCTGTTTCAAAGTTATTAGTGTGAAAATAAACATCACCAATAACCTCCTGCCGGGAAGTCCAGTAGTCATTCAGCTTATGTATTAGTGGTGACATGGTTTCAACAGAAATAATAACATTTTTCAGCTTATTTTTGGTTAGTAACGTAAACTTTCGTACCAATTTTTCACAGAGGATTAGCAAATAATTGCATTCTGTGTTAGACAATGTCACAATTACTTTGTAATCAGTTGTACAGTATGTTGTTATTGTTGTTGTTAAACTGTCATGTACAAAAACACAGAGCAGACGATAAAACTTGCAGAGCTCATGCTATAACCAAAGGTTCTGGTTCTGAACCTGGTGCAGATATTTCTGGTTTTGGTCCACGATGGAGACCGACAAAGCAGCTGTACCTCTCTTCCTGTTGGATTTGACGTCTTTGAAGACTATTTGTCCATAACTGACGTCCTCCTGTCCTCTGACAGCTGAGTAGACTGCAGCTGGTTCCCTCTCTGGGAAATAAAACACATGCATTTAC
Source organism: Centropristis striata (assembly GCF_030273125.1). Lineage (NCBI taxonomy): Eukaryota > Metazoa > Chordata > Actinopteri > Perciformes > Serranidae > Centropristis > Centropristis striata. Next base: position 31,479,364 of record NC_081533.1, read on the forward strand.
ATTCCTGCATGATATACAACAAGTATGCAGATTATTGAAGAAGGTGCTGCTGCACTTATTCTCTTGTAGGTTTAGAACGCTACGTAATGGAAAGCAGATCACTTATCGCTGCACATCACAGGCTGCAGCTTCACACAGAGGTGCGACATTTCCATTCTAACACTTTGCTGACCGCAGTATTAACACGCCAGCAAGTCACACATACAACACACTTATCGGGTATATTTATTCTACTGTAGAATAATTGTGCAACGGGTCAACGATTATTTGTGATACATCGTCAATTGCAAAAATGTACATTTTTCTTGCCGCTGTTACTTTTTAAAGTAATAAATCTGTAAATCTCGATGCAGATTTGGGGTGAAAATACAGAGAAAAGAGCGATTCTGCTGTTTTAGTTGTCTGTTGAATCCAAACGAGTGGAGGAGGAGCTCTGTTGAAGCCTCCGGCATCATTTAAATTCCATATATGGAAACACTTTGGCTTCCCTGTTAGCTACAACAACATGTCGGCCAACGCGTGTAAATACGTCACAGTGCCATGATGGCCTGATGCTGCCCTGCTGTAGAGTTCTCCACAGCAGACATCCTGATCTGTCTGATTAGAATATAAGTTCACCTTTGCTTTCTTTCTTTCTTACTGTATTTTAAAATTATGTAACCTGCCTATTTTTGCATTTACTGTCCGTGTTTTTACTGCACTTTAATTTATTTTATGAACTTAAAAACTTAATTTAAACATTGGATGGGCATCTTGAGTTCAGTTGAGTTTTGTTTATTTAATTTCACCAAAGAAACAGAAGCAAAGATGTGATCCGATCCATGAGTTTTGTGACCCGTTGCACCCCTGCTGTAAACGAACAGGATCCTCAAAAATGAATGTCTTTGTTAAAAGTGAAGGACATGTGTGAAAATAAACATCACCAATAACCTCCTGCCGGGAAGTCCAGTAGTCGTTAAGCTTATGTATTAGTGGTGACATGATTTCAACAGAAATAATACAATTTTTCAGCTTATTTTTGGTTAGAAACGTAAACTTTCGTACCAATTTTTCACAAAGGATTAGTAAATTATTTTATTCTGTGTTACACAATGTCACAATTACTTTGTAATCAGTTGTACAGTATGTTGTTATTGTTAATGTTGTTGTTAAACTGTCATGTACAAAAACACAGAGCAGACGATATAACTTGCAGAGCTCATGCTATAACCAAAGGTTCTGGTTCTGAACCTGGTGCAGATATTTCTGGTTTTGATCCACAGTGGAGACAAAAAAAAGCAGCTGTACCTCTCTTCCTGTTGGATTTGACGTCTTTGAAGACTATTTGTCCATAACTGACGTCCTCCTGTCCTCTGACAGCTGAGTAGACTGCAGCTGGTTCCCTCTCTGGGAAATAAAACACATGCATTTACATTCCTGCATGATATACAACAAGTATGCAGATTACCTGAGATCCTACTGCAGATACTACTGATATTCATCATTGTTGTTTTTCCACTGGCTTTGCACACACACACACACACACACACACACACACACACACACACACACACACAGGTAGGGAGCACAGGAACATGTGCAGTGACGACTCAGCAGTCTGTTGACGTGTTGCTCTGTTTCAAAGTTATTAGGGTGAAAAAAAATTTGCTAAAACTCAACATTAACCTCCTGTCGTGATTCAGCTGCGAGTAGAAGAAAAGTCCAGTCGTCTCAAATCTTATTTATTAAGGGTGTCACAATTTTAAATTATGAATCAATAGAGACACAACACAGCTGTCTTTGTAGTTGTTTTGCATGTTTGTAGTTGTTGTGTCTTTGTAGTTCTGTGTATTTTTGTATTTTTGTGTTTTACATTTAATAATGTGACGGTCATCACACTTGCAGCTCTGTAGCTTTATAAAGAAGAAGAATTTGAACATGTATATAAGTGGTGAGGGCATAAAACCAACAATCTGTTGACGGATCAGGAGTTGATGGTCTGATGTTGGCATTCTGTGCTGGAAAAAATGTAAAGTTGTGATTGAAAATTGAATCGAATGGTGGTTTTGTATTTTTAGATTATTTTCTGTACTGAATATAGAGATGTGAATCATACTGTGTCTCTGTTTTAATAAGAGTGAGGTGCAGGTCTGTGTTCAGCTCAAGTGTTTTCATCAGAAAGAGGAAACTGGACGACCACAGAGCTGTTAGCTTCTGTTAACCACAAGGTGCAAAAACCACTTTGACATGCAAAACAAATGCAATGCAAAAATAGACCATGCTACAGCGTGATTAACTTTATATAAAAACCTTCATGAAATCTCCTCATTTTATAAAAGTGCTCTTTTTCCTAAATGTCCTCTCAAGGTCTAAAACTAACATCGGTCCTCACAATGATATAAAAATCCCTGAAAATCAACAAATGCATCATTACCTCCACTCCGTCTGATTGGCTGTTGCAGGTCACGTGATGTTTGGTCGTCACTGTATGCGTCATCATGTCCAGCTTCCACCTCAGCAGCTGGAAATGTTGATTTTAATCACAAAAGATAAAGTTAGATTTGAACTTCATCTGCTGAAGATCATGTTATACAATCAAAAGCTCCAGAGTCCACTAAATGGACCTGAACAACATGACCTCATGGGAATCCTCATAAAAGTTTGTAATTAAATAAAGAAAATGTATTTATTTGAACACAGCACCTTGAAATGTTACTGGAAGTGTAAATATCACAGTGAAATGTATTTTATATTTTTTTTTTTTTGTCAAACCTTTATGTTTCCGTTTGATGTGTCGTTGCCGTTTGATGAGTAGAACCAGAAGAACCAGTAGAACCAGAACGCAGGATGAAACAGCAGACCAAAGGACAAAAGAGTCTAGAGAGGTAAGACCAGAGGGAGGGGGGGCTGTAGGAGCAGCTGTAGTTGTGGCTTTCCCTAAAAAATTAGAGAGCATAAATAAAAACAAGTGGATAATGTGTAATAATAAATTTGATTAAACTTAGAAACTGAAGTTGCTTCTTTGTGGTTTGTTCCTGATGTTGTATTTATTTTTTAGGTTTTCCAACAAACCACATATTAATTTCATGCTTAATAAAGTCAGATTGGTTGTTATCATTTAACACCTCTTTTGCATCTCGTGGTAGAAGTTTTATGTATCTTTATAGCTGTTTTGCATATCTTTGTGCTTTTTTGTGTATCTTTGTAGTAGTTTTGTGTCTTTGTAGTTGTTCTATGTATTTTCATAGTTGTTTTACTTGCCTTGTAGTAGTTTTGTGTTTGTTTGTTGTAGTTTTGTGTATCTTAATAGTTTTGTGTATCTTTGTAGATGTTTGAGTACCTTTGTGGTTGTTTCATTCGTTGCATACCTTTGTAGTTGATGGGTATCTTTCTAATTCTTTTTAGTATATTCATAGTTTTTTTGTGTATCTATGTAGTTGTTTTGTGTATCTTTGTAGTAGTTTTGTGTATCTATTTAGTAAATGTGTTTATCTTTGCAGTAGTTTTATGTATCTTTGTAGTAATTCTATGTAACTTTGCACTAGTTTGTGTATCTTTTCAGTAACTTTGTGTATCTGTGTAGCTGTTTTGTGTATCTTTGCAGTAGTTTTATGTATCTTTTCTCTCCTCACCTGTGACAGTGACCCAGCTGGGTTCAGACTCTCCAACACTGCTGATGTTACACTTGTAGAGACCTTCATCAGACCTGGAAACATGGCGGATGGTCATGTGACCTTCAGGCTCAGTCCTGATGAAGGAGCCATCTTTATAGAAATCAGCTGGGAGGTTGGAGGACATCTCTGTTTTACAGCGCAGAGTGACATCATGTCCCTCCATCACAGGGAGGACAGGACTCTGCAGGATCACTGGACCATCTGAACACAGAGACAAACTGCAGCATTTCATCCGTTTACACACAGCTTCATCAACACTGAGTCCACAGTCTGATCTTACCAGTGACAGTGATGTTGATGGTGTTACTGGTTGCTCCCTCTCTGGACTCACACCAGTAAACTCCACTGTCCCATGTCTTAATGTAGCTAATGTCACAGGATGAACCAGCTGATCGTCCCCACTCAGCTGATCCACACTGAGTCCTGGTGTCTCTGGTTGTGTTCCTCGTCAGAGTCCATCCAGCAGAGCTGTCGTCCTCCTCACAGCTCAGAGAGACAGACTGTCCTTTAAACATCTGAGAGCTGCTGGGACTCACAGTCAGAGAGGCTGCAGGGAGGAGACAGAAAGGTTCATCATATTCCTTCTTTCTGTCAGTGTTTCCGGCTGAACCTCGACTGTATTCCATAAGATAAGGCTGGAGCTGAGATTTTCCCTGCCTGTTGTCAAATTTAACCCTCAAAGCAGTACATTAATAACACAGCAGAGTCCACCTGTTCACCTGGATCCAGAAACAAAGCTTATATTTGATTTTCAAACCAGGATAACCCAACTACAGAGCAGAATGTCGGCTATGAGCTCTGGGAGAACCAACCAGCAGAACAGTCGGCTTGGCATCATTTTAAGTGGTTTAATTTAAAGCGAAAGGGAATGTAAACAGCTTTTAACTGTGTCGTTGTAATGAACATAAAGCGACAGATGAAAGTGAAAATTAAATGATTTTTATAAAATATTACCAGCCATTAATGTGAAATATGTTATTTTATGTTTTTACTTTACTGAAAGGATTAAAAAGTGCAAATTATAAATAAATGTCTTTATATATTTGATCAATTTAAAAGTTTTGTTACATTTTGTTCCTGAAATCTCCCATCATTTTTTTATTAGATTATTAGTGAACCAAACCTCTTTTTGAACGACACAGACTGTCATGTTTGATCTGGACTAAAACAAAGTGTTTTATTGATTTTTATAAACTCCTCAAATACTGTCTGAAACAGTAAACTATCATTTCTTCACTAACCTTGGTTTGTTGTGCAGATCAGCAACGAGATGAGAACTGAAAAGAAATGAAACTCTGCTTACTGTAAGGTTTCACATGCTACAAGACGTCAAAACAGAAAAAAGCTCTGGTCATCGTGCACAGGAAAACAGTGCATTGATGTTAAATTATCATAAATATTTAAAGAAACATACAATGTTTTTCTACAATCTACAATGTCATTCAACAGATGCTTTTATCCAAAGCGACGTACATTTGAGAGATCATACAACACAAGCAAGGATGAAGTCAAGAAACAACACAAGAATAAGCAGTTTTTAAGATCCCAGGAGTCACTAATAAAAACATTAATGATGGGTTTATGAATCTACAGATATCATTCACCAGTCTGCACTTTTTAAACAATTAAAACGTGTAATATGATCGTATTACCAACTACTGTAAGGCCTGGTTCTCCTGTCTGACCTATATATATTTGCTGTTTTATGAAATAGATCCGTACTCACCCAGCAGACACAGTGAAGATGCTTCCCCCATGTTTTAACTTGGTCATCTGAGATCAGCACATGAGCGTTTACAAGTGGCACCAACTAAAGCCCACCTCCTTCCTCTTTGTGGGGAAATGTGGTGTTCCTTTCTGCAGAGCAGTTAGCAGGAAATTTGCAGTTTTTGTATTTGTATGTTTAATAAATTAACACAATAAGGTGAATAATACGTCATCAGTATTCAGTATTCTCTGACGCTGTAGTTCAGGTCTATCTTTAATATGCATTGGCCCCCCACTTGTCATTTACAAGGTAACATGAAAAGTGACATTTCTCCTGCTTTGTTTTCTTATCAGCACGCCGGTTAAACAAATAGCCTAGCTCATGATTGTTAACAAGCTCAAACTAGTATGAAGCATACAGGGGACAGAGGAGGACACAGGAGGACAGAGTGGAGGGAGGAGGAAAAAGAGTGAGGACACTCAGGACAGAGAGGAAAAATTGATGAGGAAAAAGAGGGGAGGAAATAGAGAGGACAGAATTTTTTTTTAAACGTGTCAGGATATTAATGTCCGATATAAGCCTTATTCATATTTTACTGACATTTTAGATTAGTTTCTAGAGAGATATCCAGATTTTGAAATCTATTTTTGTATTCTAATTGTGACTTTTTTTGTAGGCTAGTAGTTATCACCATGACTTAGATGATCAGTTTGACAGATATCTAATTTCTTTATATATATATATATATATATATATATACAGTACAGGCCAAAAGTTTGGACACACCCATCTCATTCAATGCGTTTTTCTTTATTTTCATGACTATTTACATTGTAGATTCATCAAAACTATGAATAAACACATGTGGAATTATGTACTTAACAAAAAAGTGTGAAATAACTGAAAACATGTCTTGTATTTTAGATTCCTCAAAGTAACCACCCTTTGCTTACTAGAATATAAGACATGTTTTCAGTTATTTCACACTTTTTTGTTAAATACATAATTCCACATGTGTTCATCAATAGTTTTGATGAATTTACCATGTCAATAGTCATGAAAATAAAGGAAAAACATTGAATGAGAAGGTGTGTCCAAACTTTTGGCCTGTACTGTATATATATATATATATAGCAGTTCAGCCAGCTGACAAACTTCTCTCCGTGTTGCCTTTATCTTGGCCTCTAACCTTCTCTTCCATAGGGGGTACTGTCTCTTATACACTGTATCCATCTTGTACTCTAGCATCCTGAGATGACTATGTGTACCATCTTCTTGGTCTCTGTGATGGTTTCTGTGGGGATGGTTCTTAGCGCAGCATTCACGTCCTCTAGTGGATCTGAGTGTACTTAGCAACTCAGCACCCAAGGTGCAGGCTGTGCTGAGACAGTGGTTGAGAACAACGGAGATAAGGTGCCGTGGGACTTCAGCTTCCAGACTGACAAACAGCTGTTGTGGTGGTGGTGTTAAAATAATTGATTATTTTCTCTATTTGTAAATGATTTTATGCTTGATTTCTGCTTCTCTGTTGTTTGACTTCCTGTGTCTGTCCCTGTGAGTGACGCAGGTCACTATCAAAGGTCAAACCTTGAGTGTAATAAATATCTCTATGCATTTATATTAAGTCAGACAATATGATTTTGATACAATGATTATGTTTTTGTGTTGATTTTGGTTTAGAAACTTTGACTACATATATTTCATTGTCTGTTTCATATTTTTTAGACTTTTAGAATCTATGTGAGACAGTGAAAATCCTTTGGCTCTGTAGACACACTATCTTTGTAAGACATAACAAGGCAGGAGGTTTTTTGTTGAATGTTCTGGAGAAGAGGCCAGGGCAGGATGGCCTTGTCCGGGGCAGCAAGATCGTATGCCCAGCTGGCATGACGTGCCGTTGTGTTAATTGGGACTGGCGAATCGGCGAGTGAGGAGGGCGGAACTTCCTGGAGGAAATCGACCAGCATGTTTTGTAAACAAATGTTAGTATTTTAATGGGTTCAGGGAGAGAGTCGTGGTTCAGACTTCACGAACTGAAACACGTCTGTTTGTATTCAGGGACATGAGTTTTTGAACCCGGAGAATCTCTGTAAAGTGCACATTTTTTCACGTATTGTAATAAACTTTTGTTAAACTGAGAAACTTGGACGTCTCCAGCTCTTCATTTCCCCATCAACGAACTGCGCAGAAAAATGGTGAGGTTTTTTCTGTTGGTGACAGATTATCAATTTTCAAGGTTTCCTCGTGCAATTTTTCTAACAGTGGACAAAGTGCAGAAGAAAGCAGTGGTGATATATGTGGAGATACCAGCTGATGCAAAAATCAGGAAGAAGGAACACAAAAAGATTGAGAAGTACCAAGGATTGAAAGAACAGCTGGAACAGATGTGGCAGGTTAAAACAGAGGTGGTCCGTGTGGTAGAAGGAGCAGGAGGGCAGTGAGCCCAGAGCTGGGAGTGTGGCTCCAGCAGATCCCGGGAATAACATCTGTCCTAGGAACAGCTAAGATATATATATATATATATATATATATATATATATATATATATATATATATATATATATATATATATATATATATATATATATATATATGTGTATGTATATATGTATATCTTAGCTGTATATATATATATATATATATATATATATATATATATATATATATGATTAATAATTATTATAAACAATTATTAATTGCTTGATTTACTCTAAGCCACCTTGAGATGGTGCACTCATGGGGCACCACTCTGTAAAGTACTCTGTCAGAGTAATTCAATTAAATCAGTCTGATAAAGGTACTAAACTATCAATTTTGAAGTAATTAACTATCAATAATGAATTGATGTCCAGGGTGTAATTATCCCCTTATTTTTCTTAATAATTATAACTAGATTTCCATGTTACCATTTAGTAGTGTTAAAATAAAAGATAAATGTTCCTTATCAAATAAACACATTTTTTCCTTTATTGTAAACACATCAAGGCATCTTCATCATCTATTAACAAAACCGATGAAAAGGTCATTAAAACTTAATAAGTATTTATTCATTTATATTTTTATTTATTTAGGAAGCAGAACACATTTTATTTCAGATCTTATTTCTACTAAGACTCTTATTTTAAAGCTGACTGAAGGCATTGCAGGCTTCCGGCTGTGAACAGCTCCTCCTCTTCAGGCTGCTGACAGAAAAAACAGCTCCTCCTCTTCAGTCTGCTGCTGCTGCTGGTTTCCCGTAAGTGTCATACAGAAAAGGAAGAGAGGAGAGTAAAGATCGACTCGCTGAGCAGCCATGGAGCTTTTCATCCTGATGTTCCTGCTGTCAGCAGCAGCTGCTCAAGGTAAAATGGATCAGTATTTTTTATTAATAAGCAGTGTTGTATAACAGTAAATTTACTGATCATCTCTTTGTGTTTACAGTTAAATGAAGTTTTATAAGTCGACGGTTGTTTAAGTAAAGTGCTTTTTGTACTGTCTGTGTATAAAATGTGTTGTGTAAATAACACATGTATAAATGTTTGGTTTAATCTTTCAGTTATTGTAAATACATAAAGTGTTTCACACAGTCCGGACTGCGCACTTCTGAAGCAGCTGCTGTAATTAGAAAAGGAGGGGCAGGGTGTGACGTCATCGGCCTCTGTGTTGTGATTGGCTGACATGATACACTTAGGGCTCTAACAGTTTATAGTCAGAAAACTTCCATCCACAATAAGATCACAGAAGAAAATTACAAACTGCAGAAAGAGAAAAGAAAAAAATTAAACGTGTCAGATCTGTATAATGTTTTTGTTTTTAACAATAATACAGTCTCTGGAACAACTAAACAGTAACTAAACATTATTATAAACAATCATCTTAAAAATGTTAATTTTGCATTAAACAAATTTCCCCACAGCAGTGCCCTCTGTTTGCTTGTTTATTTGTTTGTTTGTTTGTTTGTTTGTTTGTTTGTTTGAGTTGTTTACTGACTGACAGTCAGTGACTCATCATACTGAGACACATTTTTTTTTTATGAAAATGACTGAAGTGGTTTTAATTAATGTGTCAACACACTTCAACAACTTAATAAACTGTGAATAAAGTCGCATTCATTCCTGAATATATGTGATATATCAGCTGTGTGAATTTTCTGCTTCAGATGTTGATTCTTGTCTTGTTGTCTTTCAGAGATCTTTCACCAAACAGTTTCCCCTGGAGATGATGTGATTCTGAGATGTGAGGCTGGTGACGGCGTCATCAAGGCTGTGGAGTGGACCAGACCTGACCTGAAGAAAAAGTACGTCCTCTTTTACAGAGATGGACGCTCAATATCAACGGAGCAGCATGAGTCCTTCAGGGACAGGGTGCAGCTGGTGGACAGACAGCCACAGGACAGAGACGTGTCTTTAATTCTGAAGAACGTGGCGAACAACGATGCTGGAACGTACGAGTGTCGAGTTTCTCTGAAGGCTTCAAGACGAAACAAGAGAGCCATTAAGGGAGAGCTATTCCAAAAAATCCAGCTGATTGTCAAAGACAGAGGTGAGTTAGTGTGTGTGTGTGTGTGTGTGTGTGTGTGTGTGTGTGTGACTGTTCCCTCCCAAACACCCGGCGACCAATCAGGAGTCAGTTACAGCTGTCAATCATGACGTCACAGCCTCGTTTTATAGAATCAAATAACTCATTAAAACCAAACTGATCAGAAACATGAACACTTGAACAAACATCAGCCTGATAAAAACAACTTCAACTGACAGAAACATTTATTTGATCTCTACTTTGACTTTTTAGTTTCATGTCCCATCCAGTAACATGGAGGGGGCGGGGCTTATTTTCAAATGTAAAGGACGTTCTGAAACTGTGATTCGACCGTTTCACCACCGCGTCAGATCAGCACCAACGCTGATTCCTGCTTCAAACAGGACGCTGTTCCATGTTCAGCCTGACTCATATCTGTTCTTTAATCCTCAGATTCTTCTGATGGAATCCCAGAGGGTGGAAACTTCTCTCGTGGTAACCTCGGACTGGGGTTCGCTGTTGCTGGTGTGGTGCTGCTGGTTTCTTGCATTGCTGGATTTCTTTTCTGGAAACACAAACCAGCAGAGGCAGAGGAATCCACACCACCTGCAGCTTCATCAGACCCAGCAGGTGTTGGGCTCATCAACATGTCACCGTCCTCTCTGCAGCCGGCTGCTGACTCACCTCCTGTGTGAACATGTTTCTGTGCTCTTTGAGGCTCCCAGTCCTCCTGATCCCCCTCCTCTCTGTGGATCACTACCTTGTCGAGGTAGAGGGCTTGTGTACTCGTTGATTCTGGAAGCTGTGGTGTCTGGAGCATTTGCTCCTGGTAGGGTCCCCCATGGCAAAGTGGTCCCAGAGGAGAGTCAGACTAAATGTGATTCAGATTAAAAAGAGGACTTAGAATATTTTACTGGGATAAAACCAGTAACCAAAGTGTAGAATGTTCTTCGTTAAAATCCTTTTCACTAAGAACATTAGTCAGTGAAACTGTACCTAAAGAAGCAGCTCTCACAGACTGACAGATTTTTAAAGATACATACACAAAACATGATTGTAACGAGTAAATGTGATCAGTTTGTTCCTGGATGTATCAAAGAACACTGGAAACTTTTCTACACAAAGTGATGACAGAGAGAACAGAATGTCTTCAGGTCTTTACATGATTTAACTGCGTTATTATGTATGTAATGTGTGTTTCACATCAGGGTGATAACACAGTTTATCAGTATTACAGTTGCACTTTTTTTCCGGTCATATAATGGCCACTTTATATGTGAATATATCGCCAGCTGATGCTATAAAGGATCTAATCATGTGTGACTGCAGTAGACGCAGATCCGAACCAAAAATCATTCAATGAGAAAATATTTAAAATATCACCAGACAGAATTACTCATACTGTCGTGTTCAGACACAGTGATGTCTCAGGCTTTTATGGGCTTTTATTTTGAAGGCCTGGCTCACCGTATCTAACAGCTTAGAAAGGTCAGACTTACATTATAAGTTAAAATAATATCAATATAAATCCTGCAGTCCAACAAGACTTTAAACTGTATATATATAACTATACGTTTTTATTAATGATTTTTGTATTTAACCTAACAAGTGCCTGAAAGAAACAACACTATTTGATGAAACATTTACTTGAATTTTTACTGCCTTCTGCTTTTTGATTTAAATGATTTTTTATTTTTTTCACATAAAAATAAATACTTTGTATTTGTTCCATTTGGACTCTTGAGTTGTGCTTCTTCATATCTTTGTAATGTTTGTTGTATTCATGCACATTTTGCTCTTTGTTCACAGCCGTAACGTCTGATGAGAACATGTAAAATGTTTTATTGTGTCCTCTTGTATGTGAATCTTTGTGCATCCTGGGTCCCTAAACAGTCTGTGAGCTGCATAAATCAGGTCTGAGTGTAAAGCTGAGACTCTTGGATTCTCTTGGATTCAATGAGCCCAATGTTCTTCATGTGTGATGATGTTAGTGAGTGAAACTTGAGCTCAGTGTATAAAATGAGCTGCTGTGACCTCTAGGATAATCACAGCCTCATGAAACTTTACAACCACAAACTAGAGAGCTAGAGCATTCAGAGGATGGATGGCTGAGACTCTAGATTCACAATAAGGGGCGTTCTCAGCAGGAAACACATCACAAGTAAGGAATGTAACGAGGTTAAAGAGGACAGTGAAGCTGCTGTGCGCCCCCTGCTGGCTGTCAGTGAGCATCATGTTGATATCTGAAATGATTAATACTTCATCATGTTAATATGTTCTGATGTCTGCACCATAATCTGTTTCGTTTCCACATTTCTACTTGCAGCTATTTATAGTTCTTAGTTTAGTTTAGTTTAGTTTTTATATTTAAACCTATTATTATTTGTTCTTTTAAATCTCTATTTACCTGTAACATTTCTGTCTCCACATATTCTGATATAGTTCTTTCATAATTATTTTTTCTGAATCTTATTTTAGTTTAGTAAATTGTTCTTTGTGCTGCAATGACTGGATTTCCTCCTGAAGTTTAATATTGTGTTAGAATATGCACAAAGAACAAACAGAAAGATTCTGCAGCATGTCAACAATAATCATTTATATTTATATTTTTATTGATATGAACATCACATGTTATTGTTGCACATTTAAAAAACAGAATGTTTAAAATGTTTTATTTAAGATGAACAAAAAATCAATAACTGACCTTGGTTTGTGGTGCAGATCAGCAGTGAGCTCAGAACTGCAGAGAAATGAACCTCAGGTTAGTTTGAAAGAACAACTGTGTCTTCCAGCTTTAACAACAGTTTATTGAGCTTTTTAAGATGTGAATGTATCACAAAGTTAGCATGAACCAGAGTCAGCACGGCTACAGGTACTGTATGAGAATAATCAGAGGAAAATAACAAGACAAACATAACAGCAGTACACTGACATTATTTCTTTAACAGCATTTTACTGTTTGATTACTAAATATAATATACGGTTTTAATTTGTATTTTAAAAAGATTAAAGATACAGCAACATTTTCTTAAACTGTCACATAATGTTAGTTCCATCTTACTTTCTTCTTTTTACTGCTGTTTTGTTCACACTGATCAATAAACTGTAAAATGTTTTGACAATAAATGAAATCTGTAAAAACAAAAACAAACGTAATGTACTTATCGTACCACTCTGAGATGTGACATCAGACAATTTGTTGGTTCAGAGAAGTTAAAACCACCGTTTCCTCTGTGAAGGCGGCTGCAGCAGCCCTGTGGTTTCACAGGAGAGGTGGTCTCTTCTCTTTGTTTAGAAGCAACAAGGTTAAAACTGTTGATTGTTATCAAATATTCTAGATGAAGGATATTTACACATTTTTATTTTATGACCCTGAAGTTACAGAATCTACATCTGGAGCAGCTGCTGTTCATAGAGAGGTGAGCTGCTCATCTCTGCCCCTGATTTTCAGTGAACATTTGTCACGTGACCGTTGGTCTCAGCAGAATCAATCATGACTTCACAGTGTCTCTGAGGAGCAGAATTTAATGATTTTAACAGGATCTGGTTAGTGCAAACGCTTTATTTTAAATGACACATGTAGAATAAAGAGATTCTGACACAAATATCAACATTTAAGCTTTGTTTTTTTTTCACATTTTTATAACAGAAACTTTTGTCAGCTATGATCCATTCAAGTACTATCTGAAAGTTCATACTCTGACAATAATGATGAAAACAATTTTTTTAATGACAACATATTTTTCGCGGGGGTCAGCGGCTTGTTAAGAGGAGTCAATAACACTGGAAAAAGTTGCTGGATTTGTCTCCAGTCTCCAATAGTCCCTATTCAGAGCCAGGTCCTCAGCTCTCTGCCCCCTCCAGTCTCGAGCTGCTCCACTTTACTGTTTCCTGGTTTTCCTGATCAAGAGAGACCAGGAAGCAGACAAAGAGTAAAAATCTACACTCGCTGTGCTGGTATGAGGATTACATGTATCACCCTGCTTTTCCTGCTGTCTGCAGCACCTGCGTCAGGTAAACATGGACCTTTATTATCAATATATATCTATTAATAAGCAGCGTGATAGAAGCAGAACAAAGCGTATCCACGGCACTGTGGATGTGATGTTAATATATATAAATAAACACCTGTGACCCCCTGTTTTCATCTGGGGGGTCTCTGCGGACATTGTGAAGAATTGTAAGTACTTGGGGGTGTACATCAACCATAAACTGGACTAGACCAGAAAGACTGAGGCCGCCCCTATATTCTGAGGAGGCTGAGGTCCTTCAACATCTGCCAGACGATGCTGAGCATGTTTTGTGAGTCCGTTGTGGCCAACAGGATCTTCTTTGCTGTCGTGTGTTGGGGCAGCGGGCTGAGGGTCGCAGACTCTAACAGACTCAGAGAAGAGGATGTTGTCCAAGCTCTGCTCCATATTGGACGATATATCCCTCACTCCCCATGATGCAGCGGCCCGGCAGAGGAGCACCTTCAGCAGGAGGCTCCTCACGCCAAGAACCACCACAGCCACCTCAGGAAATCATTCAAAGTGTTTAACTCCTCCTCCAGAGAGTCAGACACCCTCAGCCAGTAGACTTACCTTGACTCTATATTATATTGTGTGTGTATATTGTATTTATTTTGTATACAAATTGTATTTTTGTTTTGGTTCTCTATTCCTTATTTCTGTAAAGAAATAAAGAGTTTCTGTAAAGAAAGCAATTTCCCCCTGAGGATTATTAAAGTAATTCTGGTTCTGGTTCTGGTTCTGGTTAACCACTGCAGTAATTATCAGATGAAAACAGTTCAATCCAGCTAAAGTTTTCACCTCGACCACAGATCCACGTGGTGTTGATCATGTTCATGTCTCAGCCCTTCTCTCTCCGAGCTGAGAGCCAAATCACACTGAACAACATGACGCTAAACTCAGGAAATGATTGTTTGTAGCTGAAGAGGAGCTTTCTGCCCTCACCATCTGACTCTTCAGCCCACAGAGAAGGTTTCAGCATTATGTTATTCCAGAAGTCTTTGTTCACTCTACTTCTATGGTGAAGCTGCTGTGCGCCCCCTGCTGGCCGTCTCTCTGCACTGACATCATCTTCATCATATCAGATTACATTTCTACAGACAACTGTTTTATATGGAAACGTAGTGCTGCCCACTTAAAAAAAAGGCTCAATATCACTTTATTTCATGATAACAAAACGAAACGAGCAATAATAGATGCACAGAGGCAAGAATATCTATCTATCTATCTATCTATCTATCTATCTATCTATCTATCTATCTATCTATCTATCTATCTATCTATCTATCTATCTATCTGTCTGTCTGTCTGTCTGTCTGTCTGTCTGTCTGTCTGTCTGTCTATCTATCTATCTATCTATCTATTCTTGCCTCTATGCATCTATTCTTGCTTGTTTTTTCTTGTTTTGTTATCATGAAATAACGTGAAACTATCACGTTTGAACGTGATACTGAGCCTTTTTTTGTTTTTAGTGTGGCAGCAATAGGTTTCCGTAATTTTGTGTGTACACTGCTGTGAATATAAATTTCCCCCTGAGGAGAATAAATCTCATCTAATATCATAACATCAGTTTGGTGTTCACTGGTTACTCTTTATTTATCTGAACACTTTCTGTCTTTGAATTCTCTCTTTCTTTGGACTGATTAATGTCGGATTATTTTAAATGTGCACAAACAACAATCATTTATATGTATCCTAATAAATTAACTTTCCTCAAGTGGACTGATCCTTTAAAAAACTCTCTTCGCTCTGATTGGATGAACCTCAATTCACGGTTCAGCCAATGAGAGTCGGCGGGGGACGGGCCTTGTCCTCGCGCGCATCAGTGACGTCATCAACAGGTGCCTCGTGCTGTGGCTGACGTGCTCATGGTGGATCCTCCAGCTCAGGTGAGGAACCTGTGTTTATGTGTATTTTAAACATAATTAATGTTCTATAATATTCAAAGCAGCTGCAGATGAAACGATTAAAATCTCAATCTGTAAATAAATATCATTTTATATATATTTTTTATTTGTAAAAAAAAAACCGGATAAATACATTAAAAGAAAAAACTGAAAAATGTATATTTTTTACAATATCTGCACAAAATAACAGCCGTGAGTTATTTTACAGATACAGATAATAAACAGCAAATATCTGTATTCAAAAATATAAATCTGTAGAATAACTAAAGTTTTTTTACTTTAATCTGACAGGAAATGTTAACTTTTTTTTTAATCAATTTCTTTTTATATTTTTTTGAGCATTAAATTTCAAGTTTTACTGTAAAAACAAAGTTTCCTCGATTTAACATTCAGTTTTTTGTATTTTTTATACAGTTTAAATTTAAACTGTAATTCAACATTAGAGATCATTAAGCTTTTAAATAATATTGTAAAAAAATCTATAATGTCCCATTATATTAATTTACACATTTAATAATATTTCATATTTTCAATATTTTTCAATATTATCATGAATATTTGCAAGAAAGGTAGTTTTGCAAAAAAAACTAAAGCATTTTCACTTAATGGAGGAAAAAAACAAGAAAAACTATATCCTTTTTTTTTTTTGCAAAAAAAAAAGGACCAGAGACACGAGAAGGAGTTTCTTTTACAGTGTGGGTCATTAAAAAAAAAATTACATTATCGGTTTTGAGCTTATATCTTGTAAAAATCCACACAATTAACTGTACATTGATATAAAGCTGTCTGCAGTCTGCGGTGTGTTTGTTTTGAGCGGTGAGCCACAACAAACCAGAAGAAAATGTTCAGCTGCCAGACGAGTAAAAACCCACAGAACCACACGAGGAAACAACCAGCGACATCACTCTCTATTCATCCTGCACAGACACATAAATACATTATAATTAACAGGAAAGTTAGTTATTAACTGTAACACTGATCTAAATATGAGCTGCAGGATTGTTTTCTTTAAGAAAGCTGCAAACATCCACAGAGAAACTGTAAAAACAGACATTATCGTCAGAGTCTGAACTTTCCCACGGTCCTTGAACAGATCATATCTGACAAAAGTGACCAAAATGTTAAAATGTTGCTATTTGTGTCAGAGTCTCTTTATTCTGCCTGTGCAAAGCGTTTGCACTAACCAGATCCTGTTAAAAACATTAAATTCTGCTCCTCAGATAATTCAATACAGTTAAAAAAATGTTTTCCAACATTCATGACACTTGAGGTCACTCGGAAGAGTTTTTTTTTAATAAATTCTATTTTGTTGAAGTTAAAAAATAATAATATATCAAAGAAATTAAACTTTTTTTCTGATTTCTGTCATTCTAACTGTGTTATTCTGCACAAAGACATGTTTGAGTTGTTCTGATTCCACAGAGCTGCAGGACTTATAGATTTATATATTTAATATAAAACAAATAAAGCGTGTTGTTGGGTTCAGTGGTGAGCAGCTGTGCAGGTGGACGTCAGCGAGGAGTAGACCACCTCCGGCTCCTCTGGAAACCCTGAACACAAACACAGAAAGGTAAAGATCAGTGACCTCCAGCAGAAGAAAAGAGCCAGTTTCCCTGTTCGGAGCACATACAACATCATTTAATACGTTGAAATATGTTTTAAGACCCCAGAATGAAGAGCTGTGATCAGGATGATTGAAGGTGTTTATCACTGCTCCCCTGAGGAGGGTGGTGTGACACATACTATCAAAAGCTGCACTCAGGTCGAGTCAAATTAAAATGCTGCTTATGTAAATTCATCAATAATAATGATACAATAATATATTTAGAATATATAAAACAGTCTGAGTGGGTCCATTCTGCATTAAGAGTACTTTTACTTTTGATACTTTAAGTACATTTTGATACTTTTGTACTTTTACTTCAGTAAGTTTTGACTGCAGGACTTTTTCTGCAGTGGAGTAGTTTCACAGTGTGGTATTAGTACTTTTACTGCAGTAAAGGATCTGAATATTCTTCCAGGGCTGACTGTACCTCTGGTCCTGTTGGGTCTGATGACTATCTGTCCGTAACTGACTTCTTCTGTTCTTCTCACCGCTGAATAAACTGCAGCCGGTTCACTCTCTGAGAAATCAGATGCACAGGACCAACATTACAACAGGTGCTACAGCTGGTAGGTGCTGTGCAGTTTATTTACTGCAACATGTGAAGGAGAAGAGTGATGCTGAGGGATTATTAATGTGTTGCATGTGAACAAAGCAAGGCAGATTAACAGCAGAGGGCATTTCTCTAAAAACAGAAAACAGGAAACTGGATGGCCCCAGGGCTGATTAACATCTTTGGCCACAGGACACAAAACTGAGAAACACGTCACGTTCTGCTCGACACTGCAGAGAAACCTCACCAGCGTCAGACCGCAGTTCAGTGGAAACAACAGGAGGAAGTTTCTGCTGTGGTTTTAAAGTAAAGTCTAATGTGTTAAAGGTCAGTTTATATTCAGTCAGTTGTGGATTTCAGCTCAAACATTACTTTAAGGTTGAATGCACGTTTATATTCTTTGTTTTTTTTAAATAACATCTTGTTTACTGCAATATATAAAATCTATATAAAACCGATAAGTCCTGCAGCTCTTTTCTAAGTGCCCACAAGTGTCCTGAATGTAGTAAAACCAGTTTTCTCCACAAATTGTACATATTTAAGTATTTCAAGTCATGTTTCTAGCCCCTCCTGTCCTCTCCTCTCTGCTCTGTGTAAACAGATATTCAGTCAAACTGAATAAAATGACAAAAAAGAAAATGACAAAAAAGATGAATAATTACCAAAAGACGACATAAAATTACCAAGAAAGACACAAAATTACCAAAAATAGTCACAAAATTACCAAAAAAGACACAAAATCCAAACAAAGAAGATGAAATTACCAAAAGAAGACACAACATGACAAAAAATACAAAAAAACGATGTAAATGACCAAAACCAGTTTTCTCCACATATTGTACATATTGAAATTTTGTTCTGTTTCCAGTCTCTCCTGTCCTCTCCTCTCTGCTCTGTGTAAACAGCCTCTCCTGTCCTCTCCTCTCTGCTCTGTGTAAACAGCCTCTCCTGTCCTCTCCTCTCTGCTCTGTGTAAACAGTCTCTCCTGTCCTCTCCTCTCTGCTCTGTGTAAACAGATTTTCAGTGAATATTTGTCACGTGACCGTTGGTCTCAGCAGAATCAATCATGTTTTCACAGTGTCTCTGAGGAGCAGAATTGAATGTTTTTAACAGGATCTGGTTAGTGCAAACACTTTATTTTTGGACACGTTTTATGTCCCTGTTTGTTTAAATTCTTGTTAACGGATGTCACTCTCAATGACATCACATGCATCGTGTGTATTCTGTCTTTAATCACCTCATCTGACTCAGAACATCTTAGAAAGGCAGGAATATTGTTTATTCTGAACCTGGTGCAGATATTTCTGGTTTTGATCCATGATGGAGACAGACAAAGCAGCTGTACCTCTCTTCCTGTTGGATTTGACGTCTTTGAAGACTATTTGTCCATAACTGACGTCCTCCTGTCCTCTGACAGCTGAGTAGACTGCAGCTGGTTCCCTCTCTGGGAAATAAAACACATGCATTTACATTCCTGCATGATATACAACAAGTATGCAGATTATTGAAGAAGGTGCTGCTGCACTTATTCTCTTGTAGGTTTAGAACGCTACGTAATGGAAAGCAGATCACTTATCGCTGCACATCACAGGCTGCAGCTTCACACAGAGGTGCGACATTTCCATTCTAACACTTTGCTGACCGCAGTATTAACACGCCAGCAAGTCACACATACAACACACTTATCGGGTGTATTTATTCTACTGTAGAATAATTGTGCAACGGGTCAACGATTATTTGTGATACATTGTCAATTGCAAAAATGTACAGTTTTCCTGCCGCTGTTACTTTTTAAAGTAATTAATCTGTAAATCTCAATGCAGATTTGGGGTGAAAATACAGAGAAAAGAGCGATTCTGCTGTTTTAGTTGAATGTTGAATCCAAACGAGTGCATCATTTAAATTCCATATATGGAAACACTTTGGCTTCCCTGTTAGCTACAACAACATGTCTGCCAACGCGTGTAAATACGTCACAGTGCCATGATGGCCAGATGCTGCGCTGCTGTAGAGTTCTCCACAGCAGACATCCTGATCTGTCTGATTAGAATATAAGTTCACCTTTGCTTTCTTTCTTTCTTTTTTTTTTACTGTATTTTAAAATGATGTAAATTGGATATTTTTGTATTTACTATCCATGTTTTATTACTCTTTAATTTTTTTTTAATAAACTTTAATTTTTAAACATTGGATGGGCATCTTTAGTCTAGTCGTAATTTCTTGAACCCAGAAATGTTGAGTACCCTAAAGTTTTATTGCAGAAATGTCATCTATAGGCCTAATGGATGGAATTTAACTTGGTTGCTAAAAGTTGCACTTTGGGCAATTTGCATAATTAGCATAATAAGACAATAAAATAAAGACACCACAGGTGAATAGGGTAAAAAATAATAATAATAGATATCACCATGAAACTTTCTCAGTTGATTACTTATGTTAAGAGGAGAAAAAAATGTATTGCATGTTTTTTTGTATTTTAATGTTTACATATGCAAATGAGGCCATACCTCATCAAATATGCGCTCATTTGCATACAGACAAAATCAGATCGTTTGATAAAGTCATACTCAAAATATTTTTTCCAAGAGTAAACATGTATACTTGGGGGTCTGAGTTGAGTCTGAGTTGGTGAAAACCTTTGTGGAACCTGGTCAGGAGGCAGTGTTGACCTATGGACGGACGGATTAAGAAATGAAGTGTCCCATGCAAAATAACTATATACAGCATGCACACACACATATGAACTATATACAAGAACTATATACTATATGCAAAATAACTATATACAGCATGCGCACACACACAAACCCACAAGAACTGTATACAAGGACTAGATACTACATGCAAAATAACTATATAACAGCATGCACACATACACAAATGCACAATAACTATATACAAGAATTATATACAACATGCAAAATAACTATATATAGCATGCACACACACACACACACACACACACACACACAAGAACTATATACAAGAACTATATACAATATGCAAAATAACTATATCCAGCATGCACACGTACACAAATGCACAATAACTATATACAAGAATTATATACTACATGCAAAATAACTATATACAGCATGCACATACACACAAACCCACAAGAACTACATAGAGCAAAAGACAGAACTTTATACAGCATGCACACAGACACATACAATAGCTATATACAAGAACTGCAAACAGCATGCGCTCACGCATACTGTAAAATAACTATATATAGTATGCAAATGCACACACACATATATTTAACAACAACCACACAATCTCAGTCAATAGCCTTCACCATCTTCATCATTTCTTTCCTCATTCCCTTCAGTCTCATCATCTTCCTGCTCTTTATTTGTATGTATTGTGAATGGGTTTCAGTTTAGGAGGCTTTACTCCTAGGAAATACCATTCCTGGTCTCAATACAGTGCTTGGGGAATCTGATGCCACTCATAGTGACCTAAAAGATACTGGGACGGAGTTCTTTGTCGCACTGTATGGGCAGAAGAAGGCCAAGTGGATGAATATCCCTCACTACCTGATCTACAGTCGCAGCAAAAAGCCTCCTAAACTGAAAAAGTTTCCTCCAACTGATGCCAACCTGATGCTGCACATACTGCGTGCTCATCTTCAGGTCATGTTGTGGAAGGCTGCAGGTCAGAGAGCCTCCTGCAGAGGCCAGAGACATCACAAAGTTTGGGTGGGAGGTTGCTAATGAAGGGGCTGTCATGGCCGTTCCTGCCATCCAGGCAGTGGCTCCAGTAAATCTACCTGATGTCATCAGCTGTAGCTGCAGCACATTGAAGACCTGCAGCAAAGGAAACTGCAGCTGCCATGCTGCAAGTCTCAGTTGCACTGACTACTGCAAGTGTGAAGGGCTGAGGTCCGCTGCTGCAACCCATTCACAATACATACAAATAAAGACCAAGAAGATGATGAGACTGAAGGGAATGAGGAAAGAAATGATGAAGATGGTGAAGGATATTGACTGGGATTGTGTGGTTGTTGTTAAATATATGTGTGTGTGCGTTTGCATACTGTATATAGTTATTTTACATTATATGTGTGTGTGTGTGTGTGTGTGTGTGTGTGTGTGTGTGTCTGTGTGCATGCTGTATAAAGGTCTGTTTTTTGCTGTATATAGTTATTGTGCATTTGTGTATGTGTGCATGCTGGATATAGTTATTTTGCATGTAGTATATAATTCTTGTATATAGTTATTGTGCATTTGTGTACTTGTGCATGCTGGATATAGTTATTTTGCATATTGTATATAGTTCTTGTGGGTTTGTGTGTGTGTGCATGCTGTATATAGTTATTTTGCATATAGTATATAGTTCTTGTATATAGTTCATATGTGTGTGTGCATGCTGTATATAGTTATTTTGCATATAGTATATAGTTCTTGTATATAGTTCATATGTGTGTGTGCATGCTGTATATAGTTATTTTGCATGGGGCACTTCATTTCTTAATCCGTCCATCCATAGGTCAACACTGCCTCCTGACCAGGTTCCACAAAGGTTTTCACCAACTCAGACTCAACTCAGACCCCCAAGTATACATGTTTACTGTTGGAAAAAATATTTTGAGCATGACTTTATCAAACGATCTGATTTTGTCTTTATGCAAATGAGTGCATATTTGATGAGGTATGGCCTCATTTGCATATGTAAACATTAAAATACAAAAAATATGCAATACATTTTTTTCTCCTCTTAACATAAGTAATCAACTGAGAAAGTTTCATGGTGATATCTATTATTATTATTTTTTACCCTATTCACCTGTGGTGTCTTTACTTTATTGGTTTATTATGCTAATTATGCAAATTGCCCAAAGTGCAACTTTTAGCAACCAAGTTAAATTCCATCCATTAGGCCTATAGATGACATTTCTGCAATGAAACTTTAGGGTACTCAACATTTCTGGGTTTACTATTGGGCCTTTGGGGATTACGACTAGACTACTTGAGTTCAGTTGAGTTTTGTTTGTTTAATTTCACCAAATAAACAGAAGCAAAGATGTGATCCGATCCATGAGTTTTGTGGCCCGTTGCACCCCTACTGTAAACGAACAGGATCCTCACAAATGAATCTCTTTATTAAAAGTGAAGGACATGTGCTGCAGCTCAGTGAGTCATTTAGTCTCTCACTATGTTTCACTGAGGGCGGGGCTTTGCAAACACACACACAAGTAAGGTGCGGAGGAACAGGTGCAGTCTGTTGACTTGTTGCTCTGTTTCAAAGTTATTAGTGTGAAAATAAACATCACCAATAACCTCCTGCCGGGAAGTCCAGTAATCATTCAGCTTATGTATTAGTGGTGACATGATTTCAACAGAAATAATAACATTTTTCAGCTTATTTTTGTTTAGTAACGTAAACTTTCGTACCAATTTTTCACAAAGGATTAGTAAATTATTGCATTCTGTGTTAGACAATGTCACAATTACTTTGTAATCAGTTGTACAGTATGTTGTTATTGTTATTGTTGTTGTTAAACTGTCATGTACAAAAACACAGAGCAGACGATTTAACTTGCAGAGCTCATGCTATAACCAAAGATTCTGGTTCTGAACCTGGTGCAGATATTTCTGGTTTTGATCCAGGATGGAGACAGACAAAGCAGCTGTACCTCTCTTCCTGTTGGATTTGACGTCTTTGAAGACTATTTGTCCATAACTGATGTCCTCCTGTCCTCTGACAGCTGAGTAGACTGCATCTGGTTCCCTCTCTGGGAAATAAAACACATGCATTAACATTCCTGCATAATATACAACAAGTATGCAGATTATTGAAGAAGGTGCTGCTGCACTTATTCTCTTGTAGGTTTAGAACGCTACGTAATGGAAAGCAGATCACTTATCGCTGCACATCACAGGCTGCAGCTTCACACAGAGGTGCGACATTTCCATTCTAACACTTTGCTGACCGCAGTATTAACATGCCAGCAAGTCACACATACAACACACTTATCGGGTGTATTTATTCTGCTGTAGAATAATTGTGCAACGGGTCAACGATTATTTGTGATACATTGTCAATTGCAAAAATGTACAGTTTTCCTGCCGCTGTTACTTTTTAAAGTAATTAATCTGCAAATCTCAATGCAGATTTGGGGTGAAAATACAGAGAAAAGAGCGATTCTGCTGTTTTAGTTGTCTGTTGAATCGAGACGAGTGGAGGAGGAGCTCTGTTGAAGCCTCCGGCATCATTTAAATTCCATATATGGAAACACTTTGGCTTCCCTGTTAGCTACAACAACATGTCTGCCAACGCGTGTAAATACGTCACAGTGCCATGATGGCCAGATGCTGCCCTGCTGTAGAGTTCTCCACAGCAGACATCCTGATCTGTCTGATTAGAATATAAGTTCACCTTTGCTTTCTTTCTTTTTTAATGTATTTTAAAATGATGTAACCTGCCTATTTTTGTATTTACTGTCCGTGTTTTTACTGCACTTTAATTCATTTTATAAACTTAAAAACTTAATTTAAACATTGGATGGGCATCTTGAGTTCGTTTGAGTTTTGATTATTAAATTTCACCAAATAAACAGAAGCAAAGATGTGATCCGATCCGTGAGTTTTGTGACCCGTTGCACCTCTGCTGTAAACGAACAGGATCCTCAAAAATGAATCTCTTTATTTAAACTGAAGGACATGTGTTGCAGCTCAGTGAGTAATTTAGTCTCTCACAATGTTTCACTGAGGGCGGGGCTTTGCAAACACACACACAAGTAAGGTGCGGAGGAACAGGTGCAGTCTGTTGACTTGTTGCTCTGTTTCAAAGTTATTAGTGTGAAAATAAACATCACCAATAACCTCCTGCCGGGAAGTCCAGTAGTCATTCAGCTTATGTATTAGTGGTGACATGACTTCAACAGAAATAATACAATTTTTCAGCTTATTTTTGGTTAGTAACGTAAACTTTCGTACCAATTTTTCACAGAGGATTAGCAAATAATTTCATTCTGTGTTAGACAATGTCACAATTACTTTGTTATCAGTTGTACAGTATGTTGTTATTGTTGTTATTGTTGTTGTTAAACTGTCATGTACAAAAACACAGAGCAGACGATAAAACTTGCAGAGCTCATGCTATAACCAAAGGTTCTGGTTCTGAACCTGGTGCAGGTATTTCTGGTTTTGATCCACAGTGGAGACAAAAAAAAGCAGCTGTACCTCTCTTCCTGTTGGATTTGACGTCTTTGAAGACTATTTGTCCATAACTGACGTCCTCCTGTCCTCTGACAGCTGAGTAGACTGCAGCTGGTTCCCTCTCTGGGAAATAAAACACATGCATTTACATTCCTGCATGATATACAACAAGTATGCAGATTACCTGAGATCCTACTGCAGATATTACTGATATTAATTATTTTTTTCCACTGCTGTATAATAACAGAATCTGCAAAAATGAATTCCTTTATTTAAACTGAAGGACACGTTTTGCAGCTCAGTTTGAGTCATTTAGTTTCTTTCTGTGTTTCACTGAGCTACACTGGGCCACACACACACACACACACATACAGGTAGGGAGCAGAGGAACAGGTGCAGTCTGTTGACCTGTTGCTCTGTTTCAAAGTTATTAGGGTGAAAAGAAACTTGCTAAAACTCAATATTAACCTCCTGTCGTGATTCAGCTGCCAGCAGAAGAAAAGTCCAGTCGTCTCTAATCTTATTTATTAAGGTTGTCACAATTTAGGGTTATAAATCAATAGAGACACAACACAACTGTCTTTGTAGTTGTTTTGCATGGCTCTAGTTGTTGTGTCTTTGTAGTTGTTCTGTGTATTTTTGTAGTTTTGTGCTTTACATTTAATAATGTGGCGGTCATCACACTTGCTGCTCTGTAGCTTTATAAAGAAGAAGAATTTGAACATGTATATAAGTGGAGAGGGCATAAAACCAACAATCTGTTGACATTGACGGATCAGGAGTTGATGGTCTGATGTTGGCATTCTGTGCTGAAAAAATGTAAAGTTGTGATTGAAAATTTAATCGAATGGTGGTTTTGTATTTTTAGATTATTTTCCGTACTGATTATAGAGATGTGAATCATACTGTGTCTCTGTTTTAATAAGAGTGAGGTGCAGGTCTGTGTTCAGCTCAAGTGTTTTCATCAGAAAGAGGAAACTGGACGACCACAGAGCTGTTAGTTTCTGTTAACCACACGGTGCAAAAAACACTTTGACATGCAAAGCAAATGCAATGCAAAAATAGACCATGCTACAGCGTGATTAACTTTATATAAAAACCTTCGTGAAATCTCCTCATTTTAATAAAAGTGCTCTTTTTCGAAAAATGTCCTCTAAAGGTCTAAAACTAACATCGGTCCTCACAATGATATAAAAATCCCTGAAAAGCAACAAATGCATCATTACCTCTGTTCCGTCTGATTGGCTGTTGCAGGTCACGTGATGTTTGGTCGTCACTGTATGCGTCATCATGTCCAGCTTCCACCTCAGCAGCTGGAAATGTTGATTTTAATCACAAAAGATAAAGTTAGATTTGAACTTCATCTGCTGAGGATCATGTTATACAATAAACAGCTCCAGAGTCACTAAATGGACCTGAACAACATGACCTCATGGGAATCCTCATAAAAGTTTGTAATTTAATAAAGAAAATGTATTTATTTGAACACAGCACCTTGAAATGTTACTGGAAGTGTAAATATCACAGGGAAATGTATTTTATATGAACTTCAGCATAATTTGTCTTTAATTTTTTTTGTCAAACCTTTATGTTTCCGTTTGATGTGTCGTCTTATGAGTAGAACCAGTAGAAACAATGGAACCAGAACGCAAGAGGGTGAAACAACAGACCAAAGGACAATATAGTCCAGAGGGGTAAGACCAGAGGGAGGGGGGGCTGTAGATGGAGGGGTGGGTGTAGGAGCAGCTGTAGATGGAGAGGTAGATGTAGGAGCAGCTGTAGTTGAGGCTTTATCTAAAAAATGAACAATAAAAAAATTAGAAAGCATAAATATAAGTAAGTGGATAATGTGTAATAAAAAATTTGATTAAACTTAGAAACTGAAGTTGCTCCTTTGTGGTTTGTTCCTCTTTTTGTATTTATTTTTTTAGGTTTTCCAACAAACCACACATTCATTTTACTCTTCATGAAGTCAGATTGGTTTTTATCATTTAACACCTCTTTTGCATCTTGTGGTAGAAGTTTTATGTATCTTTATAGCTGTTTTGCATATCTTTGTGCTTTTTTGTGTATCTTTGTAGTAGTTTTGTGTATCGTTGTAGTAATTGTGTGTCTTTGTAGTTGTTCTATGTATTTTAATAGTTTTTGTGTGTCTTGTAGTCGTTTTGCTTGTCTTTGTATTTTGTGTTTCTTTGTTTTAGTTTTGTGTATCTTAGTAGATGTTTTGAGTACTTTTGTAATTGTTTCGTTGTTTGTGTACCTTTGTAGATGATTAGGTATCTTTCTAGTTATTTTAGTATATTCATAGTTGTTTTCTGTATCTATGTAGTTATTTTGTGTATCTTTATAGTAGTTTTGTGTATCTAGGTAGTAGTTGTGTGTATCTTTGTAGCCGTTGTATGTATCTTTTGGGGTAGTTTTGTGTATCTTTGTGGTAGTTGTGCATATCTTTGCTGTAGTTTTATGTATATTTGTAGTAGTTTTGTGTATCTTTGTGGTTTTGTATCTTTGTGGTAGTTCTATGTAGTTTGTGTATCTTTTCAGTAACTTTGTGTATCTTTGTAGCAGTTGTGTGTATCTTTGCCCTCCTCACCTGTGACAGTGACCCAGCTGGGTTCAGACTCTCCAACACTGCTGATGTGACACTTGTAGAGACCTTCATCAGACCTGGAAACATGGTGGATGGTCATGTGACCTTCAGGCTCAGTCCTGATGAAGGAGCCATCTTTATAGAAACCAGCTGGGAGGTTGGAGGACGTCTTTGTTTTACAGCGCAGAGTGACATCATGTCCCTCCATCACAGGGAGGACAGGACTCTGCAGGATCACTGGACCATCTGAACACAGAGACAAACTGCAGCATTTCATCCGTTTACACACAGCTTCATCAACACTGAGTCCACAGTCTGATCTTACCAGTGACAGTGATGTTGATGGTGTTACTGGTTGCTCCCTCTCTGGACTCACACCAGTAAACTCCACTGTACCATGGAGATATGTAGTCAATGTTACAGGAGGAACCAGCTGGTCGTCCCCAACCAGCTCCACACTGAGTCCTGTTGTCTTTGGTTGTGTTCCTCCTCAGAGTCCATCCAGCAGAGCTGTCGTCCTCCTCACAGCTCAGAGAGACAGACTGTCCTTTAAACATCTGAGAGCTGCTGGGACTCACAGTCAGAGAGGCTGCAGGGAGGAGTCAGAAAGATTCATCATATTCTTTCTTCTTTCTGTCAGTGTTCACTGCTGAGCCTCGACTGTATTCCAGTGAGATGACAGAAACTTTTTTCAAACTGTTTTCAAATTTAACCCTGAAAGTGGTATGTTAATCACACAAGTGTTCCTCCAGAATCAGCCAATACATCTGTCCATTTTGAGCCTTTTTTTCAAAGCAAAGTCGGATTGGATTACCTGGTTTTCAAGATAACCAAAGCAGGATAACCCCAATACACAGAAAAATGTCGGCTATCAGCTCTGGGAAGAACAACTGGTAGTGAGAAAGTAAGAAAGTCCACAGTCCAAAAACATGCAACTTATGCTTACTTACTTGACTCTAAAATGCCTGTAGGTGTGTATGAGAGTGTGGTTGTCTGTCTCTATGTGTCAGCCCTGTGATAGTCTGGAGGCCTGTCCAGGGTGTATCCGCCTCTCACCCAATGTCAGCTGGGATCGGCTCCAGTGACCCGAGTGTGGATAAGTCCTTAAGGACGATGGATTAATCTTTGTTTGTTTTCTTCCAGATGTGGTCCAGCTGTTCAGATTACCTCTGAACAGCTGGACCCTGGGAGCTGGCTACATGTGTCTAATTTGTAAATACTTTATTCATTGATGTATCAATTTATATTTTTGCTCCATAATCCTCCTGCTACTATAGCAACTAACTCATTACCTGTCCTCCAGTATTAAATGTATGTATGTATGTATGTAAAACCTAGTTTTTCCATCATACCATGAGGCCCTGTTCAAATTTTCATGCAGTCTGTTTTATTGTTTTTATAAACTCCTCAAATACTGTCCGAAACACTAAACTATCATTTCTTCACTAACCTTGGTTTGTTGTGCAGATCAGCAATGAGATGAGAAGTGAAAAGAAATGAAACTCTGCTTACTGTAAGGTTTCACATGCTACAAGACGTCAAAAGAGAAAAAAGCTCTGGTCATCGTGCAGAGGAAAACAGTGCATTGATGTTAAATTATCATTAATAATTAAAGACACATACAATGTTTTAAAGATCCCAGGAGTCCCTAACAAAAAACGTTAATGATCTCCTGTCTGAGCTCATCTGAATATATTTGCTGTTTTATGAAATAGATCCGTACTCACCCAGCAGACACAGTGAAGATGCTTCCCCCATGTTTTAACTTGGTCATCTGAGATCAGCACATGAGCGTTTACAAGTGGCACCAACTAAAGCCCACCTCCTTCCTCTTTGTGGGGAAATGTGGTGGTTCTTTCTGCAGAGCAGTTAGCAGGAAATATGTGTTTTTTGTATTTGTATGTTTAATAAATTAACACAACAAGGTGAATAATAGGTCTTGAATATCAAGTATTCTCTGACGCTGTAGTTCATGTGCCGAGGCTCAAGTGGAACAGAGATCCTGTCTGACTTTGGGATTACACACAGTTTAATTTTAATTTCAAATCATTCTGATTTCATTTAATTGATTTGTGTATGGGGAGGTGAATAATGACAACATGAATAGGACTAACCCTTTAATGATGTCTGCTTTTTGCTTGTCTTTGTCGTTCTGTTGTGGTTTTGCAACTTTGAAGTCTTGGGTATCTTTGTAGTTGTTCTATGAATCTTTATGGTTGTTTAGTTGTTTGCATATCTTTGTAGTGGTTTAGCGTATCTTTGCCTTCATCACCTGTGACAATGACCCAGCTGGGTGCAGACTCTCCAACACTGCTGATGTTGTGTGTCATGGGCTCTGGTGCAGAGCCCATAAGGTGTCCCTTAATCTTCCCCTCGTCCGTCCAGTCTGTGAAACACTTTAATTTCTATCCCGATGGGTTTCTCATCAGAGGAGATCTGCTGCACCTGCAGAGCTCATCAGGCTTTAAGCCTCACCAGCCCAGCACTAGAGGCCAGATTGTCTTTGTACCATGCAGAACTTTCCAGCCATCTTCATCAGCTTGATTTCCCGATTCCGATCTCATCTGTTCCTGACTCCGTCTTCTTGTCTCTGACCTGGTAAACATGCCTGCCTTTTGTCCCCGACTCTGATTCCAGCCTGTGTGTTTCCAGGTTGGATTTTCGCCGATCCTGTGCTGGTGTCTGCTGCTCCGGCTTCTCTGAGGAGGATTACTCGCTGGCCGTCTCTGGAGTTTCCTGAGGAGCTCAGTGTACAACCGGGTTACTCTGCTGGCTCGTTTCTAAGCTGTGGACAGTCACTACTGAGCTCGCCTTCCCTGCTTCAGAGCTCTGCTCAGGATTTTTGTATTTCTGCGTGTGTGCGTGTGTCGCTGAACAAAGGCGTAATGGCTTTGAGTTATTAAAAATGGTTCCCTGGCTTCCAGACATAGAAGCATAACAGGAATTTAGTGGTGAGAGGGAGGTCTTTGTTCTGTCTTGTCATGTTTTGAGGCGTGGGGGACTGAAGAAAGGACCATGTGCCAACTTTGAATTCCTCTCCGTGTGTGTGTGTGTGTGTGTGTGTGTGTGTGTGTGTGTGTGTGTGTTGCAGGGGGGCGGCCGTTTGGCTGCAGGCCCTGTCCTCTGAGGAGAAGGGACTGTGTGTCCCCGCTGAAGAAGGGAGATCTCCGTCTCCAGGTTTTATAACCCGTTAGACCTCAGTCTTGCCAAAAGTTTTTCTGACCAATAATGTTACCACACAGTCAAAGTCAAAGTCAAAGTCAAATTTATTTATATAGCACATTTACAGACGGCTGAGCCGCACCAAAGTGCTTCACATAAAAGTGCAAAAAGTGCAATAAAATACAGAATTGACAAAGGTAAAAAGAGACTAAAACTAAACAAAACAAAACAAAACAAAACAAACAAAAACAACAAAAACAAACAAACACAGGGGCAATAAATGCAGCTTGATCCAGGGAGACAGAAAGTTTGTCTTCATTTTACATTCAGCAATGTCACATTTTTACATACAATTTACTGTAATTTAACATTGAAGACCATTAAGCAACTGAATGATACTGTAAAAAAATATTATTTCATTATTAGTTGTATTATAATTGCAATGTAATGTAATTTACCTTTTATGGCATTTACACTTTTTATAGTTTAAGATAAATAGCAGCGGTAGTAATTAAACACGGAGAGACTAGAGAGTGAAGAAAATATAAAAGTTCACTATGACGTGATTGAAATGATATAAAACTCACAAGTTTATAAAGGAGTTGTTTGTCCCTTTAGGTCACTCTCAGGCAGTGGTTCGGATCATCATCCAGGAATGCTATTATGCATAGCATAGTCATAAATTACAGTTATCACAGTAAGAGATTCTATCATACTAGCAGAAATGTGAAGGCAAAATAGTTGTGAAAGACATTTGTGGATAAGGACATTGATCAGACAGGTAGTTTTTCTCTTCCGGTGGTGATCTGCTGGCAGACAGTGTTGTAGAAAATCTTTAAAGAAAAACACTTGACGACCAGATGAATTCGAATCACAGCCTTGTGCGGGATTTAATTGGCAGATAGTAAAAAACAGATGACCACACATCCAAGGTTCAGAACAACTCTGAGAGACAAGACCCAGTTTCTCTCTTTTTACTTTGCAGGTTCGTGTGTCATTGTTTCTGTGTTACTAAGGGTCAACGCCCTGTAATTTCCTGTTATGAAGAACACTTAATATAAGAGCACACTTGGGATTTCCCAAATCCGAGCTGTTCATATCTCAATCAAGCAGACGTTTCCTGTAAAGAGACTGTGACTGTTGACTGTGACTGTGTGTTTGTCAAAACATATTTGATGCATATTTAAACTGCTATATGTCAGATATTTTAATACATCTTCAAATTAATTCTACGACATACCCCCCCTTTAATGGAGACATCCATTAGCAACATCTACAGAAGTTAATTTGAAAGATGTGTGTTTCTATATAAACATGGGACTTCTAAGGAGATTTAAAAATTAAACAGGAAACATCAGGCAGGTTTGGCTAGTGAGTTTTTTTCCTTTTGGGTGTGGGGACTTTCCTGCAATAAATTGCTTTGTGGACAAATAGGAGTTTGATATACTAGTATCTACATATACATTTTCAATAAAATGTACAACACATCAACAAAGTAAGACACTTTCTAATGGTTATGAGCAAACCTTCACCTAATACCTTGATTAATTATTATGAGATACCCAAGTGCATTATAAACATTGATAAATACTTCTGTATGTTCTGTTTGTACGATGTGGCTCAGTGTACAGTTCGTGAAAACCTCATACAGGCTGTCATGTTTATGAGGAAAGTCAAACTGCGGTCCCACCCGCCTGGTGGCCATACACTGATACATGTCACCACATCACTGAACAGGATTACCAAACCACTACAATGTTACATTTAAGACACAACACAAGTCAAATTAATTGAGTATTATTGACAAAACAAGTCACATAACTATGGAGGATATTAGATCTATAAAATGTGTACTGCTGAACATTACTGTGTAACTGTGTTACAATATATTTAAAGTTAATATACGGTAGTATCCTGTAAACAAAACAAAAAAACAAAACCGTTTGTGTGGTGCACTTCCGTTCCTTCAGGCGTCCCTCCATGTCCTCTGCTCAGTCCAAGTTCCTTCATTGTGACGCTGCTAAATGTTCCATTACCTTTTTCCTGGATTGTCCATTTGCCATGTTTTTAAAACCCTTCACACTCTGCCATATAGTCTGAAATGTCTCTGTCATCATGTAGGCAGGCGGTAGAAACAGGTCTGTTTGTCTCTGACTCCATCTCTTCAGCATGGATACGATGCAACATGTCAAAGGAAACCAGAATTAGACTGATTAATGCCTTAGCCAAAACGGCTCCTCATTACTCTAAAATTTGGTTCACCCAATCCCCTGACAGACTCCCCCTACCAGCATTCTGCTATGTAAAATGTAAATGAATGTACAATAATAATATTTCTCAAACTACAGCTAACTACATACTAAACACCTGTCTGTTCTGTCCTACCATGGTAACATGCAGCTGCTCCCTCATCACCTTCAGGATTTCACTTATGTGACAGTTACCAGTTAACATTTTTATCATTTATGATCAAGACAAGTCTGGACTTCAGACCGGCCCTGGACTCATCCTGAGCCTTTAACGTAGTGGGGATAGCTGCAGGTTTAAGGACATTTTAGCATTTGATGTGAGTGGTTGTTTCTCCAAAGCTTTCCACACATTCCTCTAATGTTGAGAGTCTCTTCCTCCTTCATACACCACCTCCAGCTCCTGAGAGCTCAGTGTTCACTGTGTTATTCCTACACATCCTGTCAGTGCAGAATTAACTGGGCTGATCATATTCAAATCCTGGCAACTTTGATTTATTGTAATGTGATTTTCAAACCATACTAGTATATTTATGTGGGGTAGAGTCATTTGACATGTGAGAACTATGATAATAAACCAAAGTCATTTTACAGTTTACAGTCATATCACATCCTTCAGCATTCAGAAATCCAGCATTTGCAAACATTCAATATGTGTTTTATAATCTACTAGAACATGTTGGTGTGTCAGCTTGTGAGGTGAGCAGGTTAACTTTGTGTAACTTGAAGTCTGTGTGGCCTCCTAAATAGCTCTGTCTCTTCCTGGGACATAAACCTATTTAACATGTTCCTGACTGTTTGAAATGAGAATGTTCTATGTGCTTTATCTATAGTGTTGCTGTGACGTGTTCTTGTCTGTATGAAGTGTGAATGTTGGTGTGGGTCAGCACTGTCTGGGTTGGTGTGTGTGTGTTGCATCGTACTCATCTTTTGTGATTTGGGTGTGGTCCTCCTGCAGCTTGCTGCCTCTCTGCTAAGAGCCTCCTGGATCACATGAAGCCTCGTTAGGGCCCTTCAGCTTCTCCATAGGCTGTCCCAGTTGCCTTGGCAACATCAACAACAAAATGTTTTCATTCTTATCGTGCATCACAGTCATTTTCCAGTATTGTCTATATTGAAGCATACTGTCCTTGTGTCTGTTGTCCTTCACATGACACCAGCTGGTGTTTCTTCCTCCTGGACTGCTGTTGGCTCCTGATCGCTGTCTCTCACCGTCTTCCTGTAGACTGGTTGATCTCTGGCTCGCTGTTAGTTGCTTCATGTTATCTCAGCTTGCGACTGCTCAAGCGAAGGTCTTTTATAGGGAGCAAGAAATCGTTTTGTTTTGGCATAGGTGGTTAGCATTATTATATCATGCTCTGTTAGTTGCAAGAAAGCAAGCGGCAAAGCATCAAGCTTTTCATAATTTCCAAACTCCCCCCTTCCACAGTCTCCAGAACTGTGGAGTTGGGACATCAGAATCATTAACATGTCATGAGTAAAATCATCTTTGGTATTGTGAAATGTCATTTCTAATTAAACAAAAGTTTTCAATCACTTTATAGTCTAAAATTAATCCAAACAGTTCTAGGAGTTGTTTAAAATTCTTATTATAGGCCTATCTGCTCATTTAATTCCAAAAACCTCTAGCTAATAACTTTCTTTCTTGGGGAAAAAAGAAAGGTAACATTGTATCAGAGTTGACGGAGTTGTAGGGGCGGGGGGAATGTGTGTGTGCTCTCTGTGAATGCCGTTGTATTGTGTGTGTGTGTGTTTCCTGGAGGTGTGTGCGTGTGCTTCCAGTGTATGTGTGTGTATGTGTGTGCGCTCTGTCAGTGTGGTCAGAGTTGGTGTGTCCCTTCCTGTTCCCTGCTTAGAGCATTTAACCCCTTATTAACTTTAGCTCAGCATGTATGTACAACATGTATTTACACATAAACAAGTATTTACATATTATCTTGTAACACAATGTGCCTGTTCAAATCACATATATAAAAACATATTGAACTTCATAACAGAAACAGAAAAATTAAAATATAACACTTTTAAGTAAAAATATAACGTCAGTCAGTCAGTCAGTCAGTCAGTCAGTCAGTCAGGTTCCTTAGTATGAGTCAGTCTGGGATTTGTTCACTTTGGTATTTAGACTTTTCTTTTCTTAAACATGTTGGATTTCTTGAGTGTACCATGGAATTACACCCTTCTGACCTCTTGTCCAATTCATCTGTGTCAATCATCTAATTTGATTGTGAGGTCTGTACTTATGTACTTCTAACATTTATCCATATTAATTACATATCAATTACGCATTGCCCTTTATATGTGAGGGAGCTTTGGTGTGTGCGTTTTCGGAGCTGTGGAGTTTGTGTGTCGTTTCCTTTATTCTACTGGCTCTGCACCTGATTCTCTCCTGCCAGTTTAAAGTGATATTTTTACTTATGATAGTCTTTACAGAATTCACAAGACAATTTGCCAGCACAAATTACATTAATACAAACACTAGAAAATACTTGTTAAACCAGCAGCAGGCAATTAACATTTAATTACATATGGAGCATTTAACATGATATGAGTGAATGGGTTAGAATGTTTTATATGTGATGTTTTATATGTCCTTAGAATGTTTTATATATACAGGGTACAAGTCAGTCGTGTCGTTGACAGTGTCAATTGATTCTAACAGTTATATATTAATAGCATATCGATTACTTATTGCCCTTTACCATTCAGAGAGGAATTACTTTATTTGGCGCAACCAATGCGCAGATTCCGACCACCACTGAAGATACGTTTCCCGTGTATTTACAGTATAATGTCCCGCAGCTGGTGTCGTCCTCTTTGACTAGTGGAAGACCTCCACGTATACATTAAACTCGTCTAGACAAAAGCACAAAAGATCCGTGAGTCTGTCTCGCCTGAGCTCTGGGAGTGGCGACCACGGTTCTCTCGTTTTGGTTACTTATCACAACACAAACACATCTCTCTGAATTTTACAGCAATCTCTTACGGCTGCATTACAAAATCACAACTTTGTGTCCGGGCAGGACTTCTGCAGAATTACACTCGGCCGTCAAAACCATCTGGTTTATCCCAAAAACCAGGCAAAACTCTTCAATAAATCGAAAAACAGCCAGGCGACCCCACAGCACGTCTTTCGGTCGATGACTCAGATCAGCCCGCGGCTGAACAGTCCCCCATAAAAGAACGTCTGCGGCTCAGATCACCTCGCCAGCCCCCCAGTCGAAAACTCTCTGCAGTCCACTGGGACCTCTGGCCGCCGACTTGTTAAGTGAGACCCTAATCAGACCCGAGATCGAAAGCCTAGAAGAACACCTCTTCACAGACCCATTCCGATATCTGATTGCTCCTTTGACCCGGAATCGAAAACGTAGAAACGCAGAGTCTCTCTCCGTCCAAACCGATATCTGTCGGCGCACTGTTTCTCCTTGTTCTAAGACAGCAATCCAAACCACTAATTTCTGTAATTAGAATTTATTTTTCCAAATTTGTTGTTCTATAAAGGTAGGTTCTTTAAAGATTTTCTACAACAACAGCTGTAGGACAAACCAGAAACAACATCACTGAGAGTCCAGCAGGAGGCGCACTGTGACTGAAGGTCACTCTCAAACCAGTTCAAAGGAAGGAGGTGGACTAGACTTTTAGTGTCCAGTTTATTAGGTACAGCTAGCTGAAGCTAATGCAGTCCTGTAATGGATCCTGGAGGGGATAGAGAGCAGACAGCCTCCAGGATGGGGTATATCGGTGGAGGAGGTCAGCTAGGTACTGGGGGGGCGAGGGAATGGAGGGATTTGTATGTGATTATTTTGTGGTCAAGTGTTTGGTGCTTATGTAGAGCTGACTGTCATCGGCGTAGGAGTGAAAGATGAGGTCATGATGGTGGATGATCTGAGGGGGAGCATGGAAAAAGTGAAGAGGAGGCGTCCAAGCACAGATCCTTATGGAACACCTTGGTTGACCAGGGCAGGGGTGGAGGAGGAGTCTCTTATGTTGACAAATGTCTGATGGAGGTCATTTCATCATAAGATAAGATCAGACTTTATTTATCCTGCAGTCAGGAAATATAATTGTCACCGCAGCTCAAGATACAGACACATAGATATAAAAAAACTGAATATAAAAAATGAAAAATAGACATATACATACAATCTATACACATTCTATACATATATTACTGCTATCCATAACTGTGCATGGTAAACATGGATCCATCCATTATCAAAACTGTGAAAATCCTCCAAAAATGTAATAACTTTATGAAGTCACTTACTAAAGCGTGGATACTTATTTATGTGAATTCAGTAACGTCCTTAACCCTCCTGTTATGTTGCGGGTCAAATTGACCCATTTCAAAGTTTTTAAATCTAAAAAAATTGTGAAAAGTATTTTTTTGTAATGAAACTTCTTCTGCTTGGCTTCATAAGTGTAATCAACAAACAAAATGAAAATGGTCAACACATTATTGCTGTTCCTGAGAAACGAACATAACAGGAGGTTAGGAGCATAGACTGTATAAAGTGAGGAGTTAAACAAGATACTGACAGGAAGTAGAACACATTTTATTTCAGATCTTATTTCTTTTAAGACTCTTATTTTAAACCTGACTGAATGCATCAAAGGCTCCCGGATGTGAACAGCTCCTCCTCTTCAGTCTGCTACAGATGCTGGTTTCCTGTAAGTGGCATAATGAAGAGGAAGAGAGGAGATGGATCTTTTCACCCTGCTGGTCCTGATGTTCCTGCTGTCAGCAGCAGCTGCTAAAGGTAAAATGGATCAATATATTTATTAATAAGCAATGTTGTATAACAGTAAATTTACTGATCATCTCTTTGTGTTTACAGTTAAGTAAAGTTTTATAAGTTGATGGTTGTTTAAACAATGTGTTTTATTTTAACTGTCTGTGTATAAAATGTGTTGTGTAATAAATGTTGGGTTTCATCAGTCAGTTATTGTAAATACACAAAGTTTCACACAGTCCGGACAGTCCAGCTGCAGTAACTAGATAAGGAAGGGCAGGGTGACGTAATCGGCCTCTGTGTTGTGATTGGCTTGATACACTTAGGGCTCTAACATTTTACAGTCAGAAAACTTCCAATAAGATCGCAGAAGAAAATTACAAACTGCAGATGTCAGATCACCAAATGATTGTTGGGGTCTGTGTGTGTGTGTGTGTGTGTGTGTGCAAACTAAATGACTCAAACTGAGCTGCAACACATGCCCTTCAGTTTAAATAAAGGAATTCATTTTTCAGATTCTGCTTTTACTTTTCTCTACAGAATATGAATTTGAATATGAATGAGTATGAAAAACTGCGCACAATTTTGCATTGAAGTGAATGGTACGGCCGGAAAAAAAATGAGCGAAAAAGAACAATAATTGGTGATTTTCAAACGTCTACTTCTCCGGCATAATTTCACCTAGAGACTCCATTTAAACTTTAAACAGTAGACACAAGTCTTGTGTATTGGTGTATTAATCCACGTCTCGATAGGTCATATAGTTTTTTATCAATCCCTGTTCAATGACCGTGATAATTTTTGGTGAAATTCTGAGATTATAATGGGTGTGTATTGCATGGAATATTCGTGTCGGAGTGTGTGACATCATCGCTCAGAGTGGGAGAAGTGGTCTGTAATTGTCTGAAACATTTGTTTTTCCACACTCCTCCTCCAATTTACACTCTCTACACATTATTTTTTCCAAATTTGTAGACAAACTTGTTATGTCTCTCACAATGTACTCAAAAAATCTGAGAGACATATTGAATTTAAATGGGCAGCCTCCAAGTGTGGCCCCGTCTCTCTCTGCTCCTCATTGACTGTAATACAAAGATTTTCTGAGAGAAGCAGAACGGACCCCTGTTTAGAAACACCAAAATCATATCAAAACGTTCAGGAAGTCCTTGTGACGCTCACAGTCTGGGGTTTTTTCTGATAGGAGCTGCCATGTAAGAATCAGAATAAGCCCAAATGTGAGATGAGCGCAAAGGAGGAAAAAACTCTTTTTCTCAATGTTTCAGGTCTCTGCTTGGGTTGCCTCTGTCATCATTTACAACCACCTGAAGTTGCCGTGGTAACCTCTGAGCCTCAGGCCAGAACCACAGTGAATCTACTGCTGACCCCTGTCTCCCATACAAAAATATCAATTCTTTGCCAAACACAACCATGCACACACACACAAACACACACACATATACCCCCCCCCCCCCCACGCACACACACACAGGTAATTTATTGTGACTACAGTAGTTCCCGGTGGGAATAATGTGATCCTCCCACGCGTTACGTCCAACAGGGGAAACTCCCCCTGTCAGATGACAAGAAGCGGTCTGCTATGTCTCGGAGGAAGCATGAGTCTAGTTCAGGGCTCTCCACAGACTGACAGAGACGAGGTGGCGCCCAGGATCATGATATAGGCAATTGGGTGATAAATAAATGGGTTACAAAATTGTGGGATAAAAAAAAAAAAGTCAGATACTTGTTTTTACTATACACTGTCTCTGCTGTATTCTCTTCTGTTTCTGTGAGTGCATTTTACATTCTTCAGTTGAATTCAGTTTTTGCAAAGGTTGTAATGTCAGTACATTTTAGTAAAACACTGTTTTAAACGAAGAGGCTCAGGAAGTAACAGGAAAAGAGCAGTGGTGGTGAGGAGAATCAGGGAAAGGTTCAAGAACTTTGTTTGTGTTTGTGAGACTCTTTTTAATTAATTTTTCATGTGTCACCACACTTTAACGACTTAATAAACTCTGTGAATAAAGTCACATTCATTCCTGAATATATGTGATTTCAGCTGTGTGACTTTTCTGCTCTGGATGTTTATTCTTGTCTTGTTGTCTTTCAGAGATCTTTCACCAAACAGTTTCCCTTGGAGATGATGTGACTCTGAGTTGTGAGGCTGGTGACGGCTTCATCAGAGCTGTGGAGTGGACCAGACCTGACCTGAAGAAAGGAGAGTACGTCCTCTTTTACAGCGATGGACACTCAGACCCAAAGCAGCAGCATGAGTCCTTCAGGGACAGGGTGCAGCTGGTGGACAGACAGCCACAGGACAGAGACGTGTCTTTAATTCTGAAGAACGTGAACAACAACGATGCTGGAACGTACGAGTGTCGAGTTTCTCTGGACGCTTCAAGACGAAAGAAGAGAGGCGTCCTTGATGAGGAGCCGATCTGTGTCATCCATCTGATGGTCGAAGACAGAGGTGAGTTAGTGTGTGTGTGTGTGTGTGTGTGTGTGTGTGTGTGTGTGTGTGTGTGTGTGTGTGTATGTGTGTGTGTGTGTGTGTGTGTACATCATTGAAGTCTAAATATCGGATACAGGTGTACAAAAGTACTAAAATGTATTTAAAGTATCAAAATCAAAGTACTCTTTATGCAGATTGTTTTATATCTTCTAAATGCATTATTGGATAATTATTTTTGATAAATGTATTTGTGAGCAGCATTTTACTGTTGTCAAGGCAGGGCTCATTTAACTACTTAATACACTGTTGTGAGGTTTAATTTGTTAAATAAAATTGACGAATGAAGAGAGCCTTCCTTGCTGAGCTGATCAGTGTCATCCAGCTGACGGTCAAAGACAGAGGTGAGTTAGTGTGTGTGTGTGTGTGTGTGTGTGTGTGTGTGTGTGTTTGTACATCATCGAGGTCTAAATATCGGATACAGGCGTACAAAAGTATTTAAATGTATTTAAAGTATCCAAGTAAAAGTACTCTTTATGCAGATTGTTTTATATGTTCTAAATACATTATTGGATAATTATTTTTGATACATTTATTTGTGAGCAGCATTTTACTGTTGTCAAGGTCGATAGGTCATATAGTTTTTTATCAATCCCTGTTCAATGACCATGATCATTTTTGGAGAAATTCTGAGATTATTATGGGTGTGTATTGCACGGAATGTTCGTGTCACAGTGTGTGACATCATCGCCAGAGTGTAGAGGGAGAGAAAAAATTGTCAAAAAATAAATTTGAAAACTGCACTCCAGGCCGCAAATTCCACTCTACAGAAATAATTTATACATAGAAACGTAGGAAAACTTGTCTTACCACTCACAGTCCTCTGGTAAAGCTGTCAGAGTTATAGTTTGGGCGTAGGACGCACAGATGCACCACCAACACGCACCAACAGCCTAATATGTTAGCCAAGATTAGCTTCTGAGATTGTATTTCGGCCAGTAGAATAATCATCCTTCCCACATTATCCTTAATTTGTTTGAGACATTTAAACTGAAGATGTTTACTCACTAAATGTATAACACCCTTGCTGTTGCTGGAACCTATGCTGTAAAACACATGTCCAACCCATCCTGCACAGAGCTTCTCAGACTCCTCCCTTGACATATGTGTCTATTGGATAAACACCACATCATAGTTTCTATTTTTAAGCATGGATATGACCTTTTTCCTCTTAACAGGATTCCCCAACCCATTTACATTCCAAGTGGCGAGACGTATTAACCTATTTGCGTGGACATGCTTGTACACACATTAATAACACACAACCATTTATCCAAAGCAATTCGATTACACAGTGGTGATGGCTAAACCCAAACATCCCCCTAAAACTAACAAAGCAAAAAATGTGCAACTGAACCTGAACTTTGCACATTTCACCCCCCACAGAGGACCCGACGGTCCGTGTCTGGTCCGCGAGGCTCCACTCGTCGTAACTCCTCCCGGGTCGCTGCCGAACACTGAGTCTACACCAGTGTCTCTAATTGAACATTTAGGTGTGCAAGATGAAAATGGAAACGAGTCAGTCAGTCCACTGCGGTCAAGTGAGCCGCCACCCGCCCCCCAGCAGCCAAGCCAGCCGCCCCACATTATATAGGGACAGCCGGCCCGACCACGGAGAAGCGAATGACGGCCCACACGACCGCAGCAGCCAGTCCGCACCTACTGCATAGCGTCTATGAAGGCCATGGCTTTCCGGGGACAATCATATACCCTCTCACCCGCGCTGGTCTCGATTCTCAGCTTGGCCGGGAACAGCAACCTGAAGCTCACCTCTCGGTCATGCAGTTTCTATCACATATTCCATGAGATATGCTCATCCAAAGTTCGACTGTTATCAAATGTTAGTTTTGAGAAAAAGGGCTTTAAAGAAAATGATATAGATTCCTCCATGTTTCACTGGGATTAAAACACATTTATTGAGACTACACTCCAAATGAACACAATATTTTTGGGTCAAAAGTGATACCCCACAATTCTATGTGTAGTCTACTCATACTGTCACACATACACATGCACGTGACCTCGTGCACGAGCACATACACAACACAGTACAGGCCTAGAAGCTCATATAGATAAGTATCCAAAACATATGGAATACAATAATGATAAAATATGAAGAAATATACTGTACATATGATGTAATACAGAATATATGATGGGTATTTAAATATAATAATACTTTAAAAATAGTAATATGAAGAATATTTATAAAATATTAAATATCCAGCCACATGCACACATGTACTTACAGTTACTTACAAGTGCATATCTATACAATTAAAAAATACATATACAGACAATGGCCCTTTTAATATAATAATACAGAATATATTTTAATATTATTTCATATTTGTTTATTATTATTTCATAATTAAACTGTCACATGCATCAAGGAAGTATGCAGTCCTGGTGTTGCTGCTTCTCACACTGCATCCTCTGACAGAGTCGTATGGAGCTTCACAAGATGGACCAAATGTTTTTCATCTACAAAATAAAATAGCATAAATGAAAAATCCAGTCATCACAAACCTTTTGGGCTGGTTAAATCATATTGAATCATTGTTGAATGAGGCCTGATCATTTCTGTATTATTGCTTCAATATGATCAGTGCATTCACTGATAGACAGACTGCACAGGATTTAATACAGCCCCATATTCAGAAACATAACATATTCACCATACAGTTTATGATTCACCATATCAGATCTTTTCAACAATACTTTTACTATACTTTTACCATACTGTAGGCTGTTTATTTTGTTATAGCCTAAAGATCTCCTTACCTTTGTGTCTCACAGCAAACCTGTCTCCTACAAATTATGTTTGTATATTACTGTTTAATAATTAGCCTAAATTGTGTGGTGATAAGGTAATCACTGCCTGGATTATGTTCAGAAACACTTTTTGAGTGAATGACGATTGTTGATGATTTTCCTCATTATGTTAATAAAGGTAATTTATAGGAGACAGTAGACACCTGAGTTACACCCACACCTGTCTCTCTCTCCTCTCGTCTCCTCACCTACCGGTGCGGTGAAATAGTCCATAAGTAACCCAGTTATCAACACATGTAGCACCTCTATCTCTGATTATATTGAAAAGTTTTGCAATGTTCTCCTCACATTAATCCATCTAGTTAAGCCAGCGATCTTCAACACTATCTGAACCACGTCATCCAGCCTGTCTGTGTGCCGCGAAAAACTTTCTGACAACGTTACGTTTAAAAGCTTAAAAACTGTACTTATCATTTGAATTTCATATTAATGTTGACATTGTCTTAAAGCTGACACTTTGTTTATTCAGAAATGCATAAAACCCCAAAACAGCCCAAAATCACTTTTTTCATATATAAACGTGTTTTTACAAGAACGGTCGGCTGTGACTTCCGACTCATTTTGATGGAGCGCGTCACACACACACACACACACATACAGGTAACTTTATGCGATTTTCGATACACACACACACACACACACATTTTGAGGTTAAAGGGCATAGTTTGAAATCTCTGAAGAATCTCATCATAATGTACACACACCGGAAGTAGCCCCCGTGGCCCTTTCAGAATTTCCCCAGAGGAAATTTTCTAGTTTATTATTATTATTTTGCTGACACACATTCCGAGCATGCATAGGCTACATGTATGAGAAGTGAACTTGCCGTGAGAATGTGCAGTGGCACTGCAAACTTTTGTTTGGCAGAAACTACTGTCTTTTCTGCTCTATTTAAAACGTGTTTCATATCTAAACTCTAACTACACTGACTTGCATTGTGTTTAAAGTTTATAGCTCTCAGACAATCGATCTAATAAATACATCTATTATCATATTTTAGATTTCACCAGCGTACTGCTGCTTACTTCTGCAAT
Source organism: Centropristis striata (assembly GCF_030273125.1). Lineage (NCBI taxonomy): Eukaryota > Metazoa > Chordata > Actinopteri > Perciformes > Serranidae > Centropristis > Centropristis striata. The sequence goes on from NC_081533.1 coordinate 31,523,567, forward strand.
AATAGTATGTTGAAGTCTGTATGTGTTTTAAGATTGTATATTTTAAGTCCATATATTTTTGTATTTCCACTATTTTTATATACATATATACCGAATTTCCCTCCGGGGATCAAAAAAATACTACTATATTTTTCACAGTTAACCTGCCTTAATTACTGTGTCAAAGTCCTGATCGCCGATTGTTTCCCCTTTGGTTTAACATGGAAATGTTAACGCTGCATGTGTACATCGATCCATAACGCACAGATCCCTCTCCTCAGAGAAAAAACGTGTGTGTGAGTTAAGAGTGGCTTATAAACTGATGCTAAATTGATTTTGGCACGCATTACACACTGGCAGCTCTAACAGATGAGTAATGTAAAAACAAGGGTTGAGTTTAGAAGCAGCGTGTGTTGAAGGACCCTTCTGCCATGGTGCAGGTCTCTGATCCGGCTGGTTAACAGCCACAGTGACATCTTGTTGCTGATCCCACACCTGAGGCAAGAAAAAGCAAATTTTTTCTGCCTCCACCCCGGAGATCACTACGTCCACCTCGAGCACAGTGGCAGTAAGTTGATTTGCGGTTGTCTTTTCGATAATCAGCGGGCATGCCGGCAATTTATAGTCATTTGCATGTCATCTGCGTATTAATTTGTGGGAGGAGCCGGGGCGTGGTTGGTGGCTCGTGCATGTGCGCTCAGTTCCAGCTGATTGGGATGTATCAAGGAGTTTGCGTACGTACTTTTCTAGTTTTGGGAGTACGCCATCTTTCAGTATGAAAGCTATGCACTCTTTGATACATGACGCCCCAGATGTTTGTTGTGTGCAGGTCCTCATGGGGCTGCAGAGCCGACCCCGTTACTGCTGACAGTGATGCGCCACCTGCTGGTGGTGTTTCCGTACTGCAGCGCCACAGCGCTCATGCTGTCGGTGTATCGACGCAGGTCCCCAGGTGACTCCTGCAGCTTCTTTGTTCTTACAACATACTTCACATCAAGTCATTTATCAGCTCATTAATAGAATTATTATTTACCTCTGCAGGGAGGAAGCAGCCTGTTTCCATGACGATGTCCCCGACCAGCGGGGATGATGACCCCAACTATGACGATGTGGACGCTGATGTCACCACCGAGCATCATTTCTAAACGTTCTCTCCTCATGAACATTTTAAATACTTTTAAAAAAAAGATGTTTTTCTATTTTTGTACATGATACGGCTGGAGTTGTTTTGGTTTGTGTGATTATTATGTCTCTCAGGGCCTCCTCCTGCTCCTCCTGCTCCTCTGAGAGCCTCCTCCTGCTCCTCTGAGGGGCGTCCTCCTGCTCCTCTGAGGGCCTCCTCCTGCTCCTCTGAGGGGTTTTTGTTTTGACTTATATTTCTAACTTTGAAAAATGATGTTTCAGTCACCTTGTTGATGTGAGAGCTGAGTAAAGACTCTTTTTAAACAGCGTGTCTCTTTTTGTTTCTTGTAGAAGTCTTAAACCTGCTTTCTCTCCACTGCTGCAGAAAGAAGTCTGATTGTATGAAAAATAATGTATGTCCTCAGTAAACAGTCTCATGATGAGTTTATGGTCTCAATCGTTAGTCTCAAGTCTTCTTCAACATAACATGATGTTCATTTAGTAAATTATGGTGCATTTAGTGTCAAACAGAGCAGAACTTTGAGTGTTTTTTTTTTATTTTGCCACCACTCTGTCCGCCCTGCGTCCTCATTTCTGACTCTTGGATCAGGTTCCTCAGACAGAATCTGAGAGTTTTAGACATGATAGAAGAGGTTTACTGACTTTGGTTTGTTTTGAAGATCAGAACTTAAGAGAAATGAACCTCAGGTCAGTTTAGGTTTTAATAACAGCCTGCACTTCAGACTCTGGTTGTTTCCTCCTTATGTGGCTAAAATAAGATCAACAACAGTTTGACAGCCAGTTAACACGTCTCCTTCCTCTTTATATATCAGTTAATGACAGAAGCGAGGTGATAAACCCACAGACTAAAACATGAACATATGGAAACTAAACAGAGAAAGAAAAGATGTTCCTCATTTCAGTTTATTTGATCTGTAGAGATATCAGTCCTTTGAGAAGTTTCTAATTCAGCCAAACTAAAGTTAACTCGGAACCCCAACGGGACGTTTTTTGCTCTTTTCACATTTTCCTTTCTGTGTCCTTGTATCTCACTGCAACATATAAAATCTATATAAATCTATAAGTCCTGCAGCTCTGTGGAATCAGCACGAATATGGCTCGAAGTGGGAGCAACTCAAACATGTCTTTGTGCAGAAAAACACGGTTAGAATGACAGAAATCAGAAAAAAAAGTTGTATTTCTTTAAAAAAAATAGTTCTTTAAAAAATATATTTTCTCATGTCTTCACAGTGTCTCTGGGGAGCAGAATTTAATGTTTTTAACAGGATCTGGTTAGTGCAAACGCTTTATTTTAAACGACACATGTAGAATAAAGAGATTCTGACACAAATATCAACATTTTAAGAAACAGAAAGAAAGTTTAAACTCTGAAAATGATGAGGATAACTATATTTTTTTTAAATCAAAACATTTTTAAGAAGCATTACAACCAAACTCACAGGATCATCTGAACAACTTTCAGCTTTCTTTTTTACCAAAAACAGAGAAACATTGTGCATTGTGCAAGTTCAGACCAAAAGAAAAAGCTACGCTAACATATTTACTGCTACAGGGATTTTTATCACATTTTAGCCCACGGTTCTCTATTGTGATTGTTTCCCCTCGAATCCTCTGCAGATCAGAAACAGACGAGGACCTAGAATGCTTCCCTGTGGAGCGCCACATCTTCTAGTTTGGATTAATGTCAGAAAGTGACATTTTCTTTATGAAGGACTTGAAATATGTTTTATTTCTTTTCACAACAGTTCAGAAGTGATGCTCTGTGGTGACAACAGTGATGACATCATCATACTCATCATCCAATCCCTCGACAGTCTGGGTGGGCGGAGTCATCACCAAGGAGACGGGCCGGTCATTTCCTTCAGTCAGAGCAAGTTGGAAAGAGAAATGTAGATAACTGATCAACTGAAGATCAGTTATCTACATTTCTCAGAGTCTCAGTGACTGATTGATTGATTGATTGATTGATTGATTGATTGATTGATTGATTGATTGATAAAACAATGATTACCTGTGGCTCTGTGTCGATATAAAGACACCATGATGAAAGTGGAGATGCAGTACGGACAGAACATCACCAGGTGGTAGACCAGTCGGAGCACAAGGTGGAGGGGGCCGGAGGCATAGGCGGGGCTTCAGTGACAGGGGGCGGAGCTTCAGTGGGAGGTGAGGGATAGGTCACAAGTCTTCCTGTGGAGAGAATCCCAGCTGGTCAGGTGACTCTCTGGATGAATTCAGTCTTTAAATAAAAGCGTATCTTTGTAGTTGTGTTGCGTATCTTTGTAGTACTTTTGTGTATCTATGTAGTTAGGGCCTCGGGGCAATCGCACCGAGCACTGGTCCCATACAGCAATAGCTGTAGGGACCAGTGCTGTTATACTGTGGATTTCTTCTTCTTCCTCTTCCAGATGCAATTTCGTCCCGCTACTAGTCCTACAACTCAAAGAGTTGCAGGACAAATTATACATCAAAACGTGCGGTTTGATCAGGATTATCAGGACTATTACTTTTCTCTACAGAATATGAATTTTTCGCGAAGTAAGTCGTGAAAAACTGCCCAAAATTTTGCATTGAAATTAATGGGACGGCCGAAAGAAAATGAGTGAAAAAGAACACTAATTGGAGATTTTCAAACGTCTACTTCTCCGGCATAATTTCAGCTAGAGACTCCATTTAAACTTTAAACAGTAGACACAAGTCTTGTGTATTGGTGTATTAATCCACGTTTCGATAGGCCATATAGTTTTTTATCAATCCCTGTCCAATGACCATGATCATTTTGGGAGAAATTCTGAGATTATAATGGGTGTGTATTGCACGGAATATTCGTGTCACAGTGTGTGACATCATCGCCAGAGTGTAGAGGGAGAGAAAAAATTGTCAAAAAATAAATTTGAAAACTGCGCTCCAGGCCGCAAATTCCACTCTACAGAAATAATTTATGCATAGAAACATAGGAAAATTTGTCTTCTCACTCACAATCCTCTGGTAAAGCTGTCAGAGTTATAGTTTGGGCAAAGGACCCATAGATGCGCCACCAACACGCACAAGCAGCCTCATTGGCTCCAAAAATTAAAAACGCAGGAAGATTTCTGAAAAAAGTAAGATGGAACAGTGTTTTTAGATCGCTCTAACAAAGCTATTTTTTCATTCTTATGAAAAAAAACCATATGTAGACGTTCAGGAAGAACTCAGGATGCTCAAAGTGAAGTCGGATCAATGATAGGTATTATGGTTTTGCCAAAAATGCTTTCTGTTCAAGGCCAGAAAGTCTGTCCACCTCTGGCTGCTGTCACTCTTCCAGGACACGGGCAGGTGTCAGTTAATTCTGTTGATTGCTTTAATCTGATTGCCTTTGATCTTTGATGTGATTACAGTTACAGATACACACACACACACACACACATGCGCGTAATCGCGCACACTCCTCACACATGCATACACATGCTTCAAACACACACACACACGCACACACACACGCGTGCGTGCGCACACACACACACAGGTAACTTTATGTGATTTTAATTACACACACACACACACACACACACACACATGTAACTTTATGTGATTTTAATTACACACACACACACACACACACACACAGACAGACACACATTTTGAGGTTAAAGGGCATAGTTTGAAATGTCTGAAGAATCTCATCATAGTGTACACACACCGGCAGTAGCCCCCGTGGCCCTTTCAGAATTTCCCCAGAGGAAATTTTCTAGTTTTGCTTATCTTTGTAGTTGATTGGGTATCTTTGTAGCAGTTTTGTGAAGCTTTGTGGTAGTTTTGTGTATCTTTGTAGCAGTTGTGTGCAGTGGCGAGCGGTGCATTTCACACTTAGGCCTTCAGTGATGTCCAACTTAGTCAATAAATACCTTTCATTTTGCCAGCATTTATAACACCAGGACTGGAGAGTAGTTAGAAACGCACTTAAGCACTACTAGGCATTGCATCACCTCAGTTGTGTACAAAATGGGCTATTATCCGGCGCATTCAGCAATTAAAACATATCTGATATGCTACTGTCAAAACTTAAAAATAAAAGGGTCTTTAAAATTATCTTTCCAAAAAGTTTTATTAAATGAGTCCACAAAGAATATGCAAGCTTTAACAAGATTGTACAATACATTGCAAAATCACAGTTTAATATCAGAAAGACACTAACAAGACGGCCATACTTTGGCGACAGCGACACAATAAACAAGTCTCTTTGTAAAAAAACTTTTTCATGTCAAAACGTGACGTATCACGACTTTCTGTGACCTGTTGCTTTGAGTACAACCACACAGCTGCGCCAATGCGCCAGATTATTTACATACCGTTAACAGTCCCGGCCGGGTGTGACTCTGTTGATCTGCATAGCGCTGCTGTGGCTCAAACTAGTAAGTATCCAATCACAGGACGCGTAAATGTCACGTTCAACGTGAGGCCAGCTAGAGGGCCTTACTGACACAACTCGTGATCCGATTGGCTATTGCAACTATCTATCAACTGTATTTGCCCGTTCACTTACAGTGCACAGACGCCCGCATTGTTGATTCTGAAGGCCTGGGCAGATTTCATACAGCCTGGCAACATAAGATAGCTGAATTCTGATTGGATAAAAGCTCTAACCTAAAAACAACAGCACTGGAAGGAGCATAATATGACATGAGGAGAATATGAATACTTTTAGATATTTAGGGAAAGAAAATTAAAAATGAAATTAACCTTTATCATAATCATGATCATGATTTCTGGTTATGTTAGGCCAGCAGAAAAGGCCTTGCTGGCCCTGACGGCCCACCACTGTTGAAGTTACAGAATACAGTACATCTGGAGCAGCTGCTCTTCATATCTTAAACCAGAGAGATGAGCTGCTCATCTCTGCCCCAGACCCCGCAACACATTAGCTGCTACTAGCCCAATGCACTGTGGGTAATGTAGGCACCACATGTGGTAGCCACAACAATGTCTGATTTTCAGTGAATATTTGTCACGTGACCGTTGGTCTCAGCAGAATCAATCATGACTTCACAGTGTCTCTGAGGAGCAGAATTTAATGATTTTAACAGGATCTGGTTAGTGCAAACGCTTTATTTTAAATGACACATGTACAATAAAGAGATTCTGACACAAATATCAACATTTAAGCTTTGTTTTTTTTCACATTTTTATAACAGAAACTTTTGTCAGCTATGATCCATTCAAGTACTATCTGAAAGTTCATACTCTGACAATAGTGATGAAAACATTTTTCTTTAATAACAACATATTTTTTAGAAGCATTAAAACCAAACACACATGATAATCTGAACAACTTTCAGCTTTTATTTTGACTAAAAAGAGAAACATGATGTACAAGTTCAGACCATAAGGAAAAGCTACAGGGATCTTCGTCACATTCAGCCCGCGGTTCTATATTGAGACTGTTCCCCCTCAAGTCCTCTTCAGATCAGAAACAGAAGAGGACCCAGAACGGGTGGAATGCCACATCTTAGTTTGAATCAAAGTCAGAAAGTCCTTCCTAATTTAATGTCAACACATGCTTTCATTAGGTTTCATTTTCGATGTAGCATAAAAAGTGACAGAATGTCCTACTGCATCTGTTGTTGTGTACTAGTCAGCATACTCTGGCACACTAAATAGCTCATATGAGAAAGGGGACATGGGACATGGCTGCCGTCTCTGTCTCAACTGCGCATGACCGTAGTAACTGAGTGCGCATCCACCTCCTCCAGAAAACAAGCGTCCAGGCAGCCAATCAGAGCAGCGCCTCATTAACATAGTGTCCCCGCCCCCACAAAACAGCTTCTCTAGTCAATGAGGCAGAAACTGAGAAAGCTCAGTCTGGCTGAATGTGTGTTTGTTTAGAACTGAGTTCATAATCTTGATTTAAAGGCCCATTGGACATGTGTTACACAGTTCAAAACAGGCGTGTGTTGTTGTCGGGTAGAGTACTATGTCACATCCCGCTTATCCCGATCTATCCAATCAGTAACCTGCTCTTCGACAGGGACGAAAAAAGTCCTGACAAAAGTCCGCTCCGGACGGCTCGTATTCAAATTAGTAGCGTTTCGGCGAGTGAGACCCGGCTCATTCCGGGTATTGGGCTGTAGTGGAAACAGCCCTATTCAGAGCCAGGTCCTCAGCTCTCTGCCCCCTCCAGTCTCGAGCTGCTCCACTTTACTGTTTCCTGGTTTTCCTGAGCAAGAGAGACCAGGAAGCAGACAAAGAGTAAAAATCTACACTCGCTGTGCTGGTATGAGGATTACATGTATCACCCTGCTTTTCCTGCTGTCTGCAGCACCTGCGTCAGGTAAACATGGACCTTTATTATCAACAGTTATTAATATGCAGCGTGATAGAAGCAGAACAAAGCGTATCCACGGCACTGTGTATGTGATGTTAATATACACTACTGGTCAAAAGTTTTAGAACACACCAACTTTTCCGGAATTTAATTGAAAATTATGCAGTTTAATGTCTCAGTGTACTCTGAAATTAATGCACATTTGCAACATTTAAAATTCTTTATTCAGCATGATAGTGTTTTGAAAGTAAAAAAAGATTCAAAATAACATTTTATGTTGGACTAAAGGACAAAAAAAGACACAAAATGACCAAAAAAAGACACAAAATGACAAAAAATACACCAAAAGATACAAAATGACTAAAAAAAGACACAAAATGACTTACAAAGACATGAAAAGAATTCAAAAATGGACAAAATAGCCCAAGACTCCATAGAGTTAAGTTGTTAACCCATGTCTTGTTCCCTGAAAAAGGCCTACTTGTATAATTCTGAAATGTACATTATTTTTCAGTTTTGGTTAAGCTTACCTTTTTTATTTACCTCTGGCAGTTCACCACTTACCTTTGTACCCTCCCTAGCTGTTCATTTGACTTGAACTGCTTGAATTTCAATAATAAACTGGAAAAGTTGGGGTGTTCTAAAACTTTTGACCGGTCGTGTATACATATATATATATATATATATATACTAACAATAATAACAATTTGAATAAATATATGTAAATATATAAAATCCTGTGACCCCCTGTTTTCATCCGGGAGGTCTCAGCAGACATTGTAGAGGATTATAAGTACTTAGGGTTGTACATCAACCAGAAACTGGACTAGACCAGAAACACTGAGGCCGCCCCTATATTCTGAGGAGGCTGAGGTCCTTCAACATCTGCCAGAAGATGCTGAGCATGTTTTGTGAGTCCGTAGTGGCCAACACGATCTTCTTTGCTGTCGTGTGTTGGGGCAGAGGGTCGCGGACTCTAACAGACTCAGAGAAGAGGATGTTGTCCAAGCTCTGCTCCATATTGGACGATATATCCCTCACTCCCCATGATGCAGCGGCCCGGCAGAGGAGCACCTTCACCAGGAGGCTCCTCACGCCAAGAACCACCACAGCCACCTCAGGAAATCATTCAAAGTGTTTAACTCCTCCCTCAGAGAGTCAGACACCCTCAGCCAGTAGACTTACCTTGACTCTATATTATATTGTGTGTGTATATTGTATGTATTTTGTATACAAATTGTATTTTTGTTTTGTTTCTTTATTCCTTATTTCTATAAAGAAATAAAGAGTTTCTGTGAAGAAAGCAATTTCCCCTGAGGATTAATAAAGTAATTCTGGTTCTGGTTCTGGTTAAGCAGTGCAGTAATTATCAGATGAAAACAGTTCAATCCAGCTAAAGTCTTCACCTCGACCACAGATCCACGTGGTGTTGATCATGTTCATGTCTCAGCCCTTCTCTCTCCGAGCTGAGAGCCAAATCACACTGAACAACATGACGCTAAACTCAGGAAATGATTGTTTGTAGCTGAAGAGGAGCTTTCTGCCCTCACCATCTGACTCTTCAGCCCACAGAGAAGGTTTCAGCATTATGTTATTCCAGAAGTCTTTGTTCACTCTACTTCTATGGTGAAGCTGCTGTGCGCCCCCTGCTGGCCGTCTCTCTGCACTGACATCATCTTCATCATATCAGATTACATTTCTGCAGACAACTGTTTCATACGGAAACGTAGTGCTGACCACTTAAAAAAAAGGCTCAGTATTACTTTATTCCATGATAACAAAAAAAAAAACGAGCAATAATAGATGCACAGAGGCAAGAATATCTATCTATCTATCTATCTATCTATCTATCTATCTATCTATCTATCTATCTATCTATCTATTCTTGCCTCTATGCATCTATTCTTGCTTGTTTTTTTTCGTTATCATGAAATAACGTTTTTTGTAGTGTGGCAGCAATACATTTCTGTAATTTTGTATGTACACTGCTGTGAATATAAATTTCCCCCTGAGGAGAATAAATCTCATCTAATATCATAACATCAGTTTGGTGTTCACTGGTTACTCTTTATTCATCTGAACACTTTCTGTCTTTGAATTCTCTCTTTCTTTGGACTGATTAATGTCGGATTATTTTAAATGTGCACAAAGAACAGCAACAATCATTTATATGTATCCTAATAAAAGAACTTTCCTAAAGTGGACTGATCCTTTAAAAAAACTCTCTTCGCTCTGATTGGATGAACCCGGCTCAGCCAATGAGAGTCGGCGGGGGGCGGGGCTTATCCTCGCGCGTCTCAGTGACGCTTATCAAACACACCTGTGACGTGACGTCATCAACAGGTACCTCGTGCTGTGGCTGACGTGCTCATGGTGGATCCTCCAGCTCAGGTGTTGAACCTGTGTTTATGTGTGTTTTAAACATAATTAATGTTCTATAATATTCAAAGCAGCTGCAGATGAAAAGATTAAAATCTCAATCTGTAAATAAATATCATTTTATATCTATTTTTTATTTGTAAAAAAAAACGGATAAATACATTAAAAGAAAAAACTGAAAAATGTATATTTATTACAATATCTGCACAAAATAACAACCGTGAGTTATTTTACAGATACAGATAATAAACAGCAAATATCTGTATTCAAATATATAAATCTGTAGAATAACTAAAGTTTTTTTACTTTAATCTGACAGGAAATGTTAACTTTTTTTTAATAAATTTCTTTTTATATATTTTTTTTGCTGTAGTTTTACTGTTAAAACAAAGTTTCCTCAATTTAACATTCAGTTTTTTGTATTTTTCATACAGTTTAAATTTAAACTGTAATTCAACATTTAAGATCATTAAGCTTTTAAATAATATTGTAAAAAAATATAATGTCCCATTATATTAATTTACACATTTAATTATATTTCATATTTTCAATATTTTTCAATATTATCATGAATATTTGCAAGAAAGGTAGTTTTGCAAAAAAACTAATGCATTTTCACTTAATGGAAAAAACAAAACAAGAAAAACTCTATCCTTTTTTCTTTGCACAAAAAACAAGGACCAGAGACACGAGAAGGAGTTTTTTTACAGTGTGGGTCATTAAAAAAAAAAAGTTACATTATCGGTTTTGAGCTTATATCTTGTAAAAATGCACAGAATAAACTGTACATTGATATAAAGCTGTCTGCAGTCTGCGGTGTGTTTGTTCTGAGCGGTGAGCCACAACAAACCAGAAGAAAATGTTCAGCTGCCAGACGAGTAAAAACCCACAGAACCACACGATGAAACAACCAGCGACATCACTCTCTATTCATCCTGCACAGACACATAAATACATTATAATTAACAGGAAAGTTAGTTATTAACTGTAACACTGATCTAAATATGAGCTGCAGGATTGTTTTCTTTAAGAAAGCTGCAAACATTCACAGAGAAACTGTAAAAACAGACATTATCGTCAGAGTCTGAACTTTCCCACGGTCCTTGAACAGATCATATCTGACAAAAGTGACCAAAATGTTAAAATGTTGCTATTTGTGTCAGAATCTCTTTATTCTGCCTGTGCAAAGCGTTTGCACTAACCAGATCCTGTTAAAAACATTAAATTCTGCTCCTCAGATAATTCAATACAGTTAAAAAAATGTTTTCCAACATTCATGACACTTGAGGTCACTCGGAAGACTTTTTTTTAAATAAATTCTATTTTGTTGAAGTTAAAAAATAATAATATATCAAAGAAATTAAACTTTTTTTCTGATTTCTGTCATTCTAACTGTGTTATTCTGCACAAAGACATGTTTGAGTTGTTCTGATTCCACAGAGCTGCAGGACTTATAGATTTATATATATTTAATATAAAACAAATAAAGCGTGTTGTTGGGTTCAGTGGTGAGCAGCTGTGCAGGTGGACGTCAGCGAGGAGTAGACCACCTCCGGCTCCTCTGGAAACCCTGAACACAAACACAGAAATGTAAAGATCAGTGACCTCCAGCAGAAGAAAAGAGCCAGTTTCCCTGTTCGGAGCACATATAACATCATTTAATACATTGAAATATGTTTTAAGACCCCAGAATGAAGAGCTGTGATCAGGATGATTGAAGGTGTTTATCACTGCTCCCCTGAGGAGGGTGGTGTGACACATGCTATCAAAAGCTGCACTCAGGTCGAGTCAAATTAAAATGCTGCTTATGTAAATTCATCAATAATAATAAGACAATAATATATTCAGAATATATAAAACAGTCTGAGTGGGTCCATTCTGCATTAAGAGTACTTTTACTTTTACTTTTGTACTTTTACTTCAGTAAGTTTTGACTGCAGGACTTTTTCTGCAGTGGAGAAGTTTCACAGTGTGGTATTAGTACTTTTACTGCAGTAAAGGATCTGAATATTCTTCCAGGGCTGACTGTACCTCTGGTCCTGTTGGGTCTGATGACTATCTGTCCGTAACTGACTTCTTCTGTTCTTCTCACCGCTGAATAAACTGCAGCCGGTTCACTCTCTGAGAAATCAGATGCACAGGACCAACATTACCACAGGTGCTACAGCTGGTAGGTGCTGTGCAGTTTATTTACTGCAACATGTGAAGGAGAAGAGTGATGCTGTGGGATTATTAATGTGTTGCATGTGAACAAAGCAAGGCAGAATATCAGCAGAGGGCATTTCTCTAAAAACAGAAAACAGGAAACTGGACGGCCCCAGGGCTGATTAACATCTTTGGCCACAGGACACAAAACTGAGAAACACGTCACGTTCTGCTCGACACTGCAGAGAAACCTCACCAGCGTCAGACCGCAGTTCAGTGGAAACAACAGGAGGAAGTTTCTGCTGTGGTTTTAAAGTAAAGTCTAATGTGTTAAAGGTCAGTTTATATTCAGTCAGTTGTGGATTTCAGCTCAAACATTACTTTAAGGTTGAATGCACGTTTATATTCTTTGTTTTTTAAAATAACATCTTGTTTACTGCAATATATAAAATCAATATAAAACCGATAAGTCCTGCAGCTCTTTTCTAAGTGCCCACAAGTGTCCTGAATGTAGTAAAACCAGTTTTCTCCACAAATTGTACATATTTAAGTATTTCAAGTCATGTTTCTAGCCCCTCCTGTCCTCTCCTCTCTGCTCTGTGTAAACAGATATTCAGTCAAACTGAATAAAATGACAAAAAAGAAAATGACAAAAAAGATGAATAATTACCAAAAGACGACATAAAATTACCAAGAAAGACACAAAATTACCAAGAAAGACACAAAATTACCAAAAATAGTCACAAAATTACCAAAAAAGACACAAAATCCAAACAAAGAAGATGAAATTACCAAAAGAAGACACAACATGACAAAAAATACAAAAAAACGATGTAAATGACCAAAACCAGTTTTCTCCACATATTGTACATATTGAAGTTTTGTTCTGTTTCCAGTCTCTCCTGTCCTCTCCTCTCTGCTCTGTGTAAACAGCCTCTCCTGTCCTCTCCTCTCTGCTCTGTGTAAACAGCCTCTCCTGTCCTCTCCTCTCTGCTCTGTGTAAACAGTCTCTCCTGTCCTCTCCTCTCTGCTCTGTGTAAACAGCCTCTCCTGTCCTCTCCTCTCTGCTCTGTGTAAACAGCCTCTCCTGTCCTCTCCTCTCTGCTCTGTGTAAACAGATTTTCAGTGAATATTTGTCACGTGACCGTTGGTCTCAGCAGAATCAATCATGTTTTCACAGTGTCTCTGAGGAGCAGAATTTAATGTTTTTAACAGGATCTGGTTAGTGCAAACACTTTATTTTTGGACACGTTTTATGTCCCTGTTTGTTTAAATTCTTGTTAACGGATGTCACTCTCAATGACATCACATGCATCGTGTGTATTCTGTCTTTAATCACCTCATCTGACTCAGAACATCTTATAAAGGCAGGAATATTGTTAATTCAGAACCTGGTGCAGATATTTCTGGTTTTGATCCATGATGGAGACAGACAAAGCAGCTGTACCTCTCTTCCTGTTGGATTTGACGTCTTTGAAGACTATTTGTCCATAACTGACGTCCTCCTGTCCTCTGACAGCTGAGTAGACTGCAGCTGGTTCCCTCTCTGGGAAATAAAACACATGCATTTACATTCCTGCATGATATACAACAAGTATGCAGATTATTGAAGAAGGTGCTGCTGCACTTATTCTCTTGTAGGTTTAGAACGCTACGTAATGGAAAGCAGATCACTTATCGCTGCACATCACAGGCTGCAGCTTCACACAGAGGTGCAACATTTCCATTCTAACACTTTGCTGACCGCAGTATTAACACGCCAGCAAGTCACACATACAACACACTTATCGGGTGTATTTATTCTACTGTAGAATAATTGTGCAACGGGTCAACGATTATTTGTGATACATTGTCAATTGCAAAAATGTACAGTTTTCCTGCCGCTGTTACTTTTTAAAGTAATTAATCTGTAAATCTCAATGCAGATTTGGGGTGAAAATACAGAGAAAAGAGCGATTCTGCTGTTTTAGTTGAATGTTGAATCCAAACGAGTGCATCATTTAAATTCCATATATGGAAACACTTTGGCTTCCCTGTTAGCTACAACAACATGTCGGCCAACGCGTGTAAATACGTCACAGTGCCATGATGGCCAGATGCTGCGCTGCTGTAGAGTTCTCCACAGCAGACATCCTGATCTGTCTGATTAGAATATAAGTTCACCTTTGCTTTCTTTCTTTCTTTTTTTTTTACTGTATTTTAAAATGATGTAAATTGGATATTTTTGTATTTACTATCCATGTTTTATTACTCTTTAATTTTTTTTTAATAAACTTTAATTTTTAAACATTGGATGGGCATCTTTAGTCTAGTCGTAATTTCTTGAACCCAGAAATGTTGAGTACCCTAAAGTTTTATTGCAGAAATGTCATCTATAGGCCTAATGGATGGAATTTAACTTGGTTGCTAAAAGTTGCACTTTGGGCAATTTGCATAATTAGCATAATAAGACAATAAAATAAAGACACCACAGGTGAATAGGGTAAAAAATAATAATAATAGATATCACCATGAAACTTTCTCAGTTGATTACTTATGTTAAGAGGAGAAAAAAATGTATTGCATGTTTTTTGTATTTTAATGTTGACATATGCAAATGAGGCCATAACTCATTAAATATGCGCTCATTTGCATACAGACAAAATCGATTGATAAAGTCATACTCAAAACATTTTTTCCAAGAGTAAACATGTATACTTGGGGGTCTGAGTTGAGTCTGAGTTGGTGAAAACCTTTGTGGAACCTGGTCAAGAGGCAGTGTTGACCTATGGATGGACGGATTAAGAAATGAAGTGCCCCATGCAAAATAACTATATACAGCATGCACACACACATATGAACTATATACAAGAACTATATACTATATGCAAAATAACTTTATACAGCATGCGCACACACACGCAAACCCACAAGAACTGTATACAAGAACTAGATACTACATGCAAAATAACTATATAACAGCATGCACACATACACAAATGCACAATAACTATATACAAGAATTATATGCAACATGCAAAATAACTATATATAGCATGCACACACACACACACAAGAACTACATACAAGAACTATATACAATATGCAAAATAACTATATCCAGCATGCACACGTACACAAATGCACAATAACTATATACAAGAATTATATACTACATGCAAAATAACTATATACAGCATGCACATACACACAAACCCACAAGAACTACATAGAGCAAAAGACAGAACTTTATACAGCATGCACACAGACACATACAATAACTATATGCAAGAACTGCAAACAGCATGCGCACACGCATACTGTAAAATAACTATATATAGTATGCAAATGCACACACATATATTTAACAACAACCACACAATCTCAGTCAATAGCCTTCACCATCTTCATCATTTCTTTCCTCATTCCCTTCAGTCTCATCATCTTCTTGCTCTTTATTTGTATGTATTGTGAATGGGTTTCAGTTTAGGAGGCTTTACTCCTAGGAAATACCATTCCTGGTCTCAATACAGTGCTTGGGGAATCTGATGCCACTCATAGTGACCTAAAAGATACTGGGACGGAGTTCTTTGTCGCACTGTATGGGCAGAAGAAGGCCAAGTGGATGAATATCCCTCACTACCTGATCTACAGTCGCAGCAAAAAGCCTCCTAAACTGAAAAAGTTTCCTCCAACTGATGCCAACCTGATGCTGCACATACTGCGTGCTCATCTTCAGGTCATGTTGTGGAAGGCTGCAGGTCAGAGAGCCTCCTGCAGAGGCCAGAGACATCACAAAGTTTGGGTGGGAGGTTGCTAATGAAGGGGCTGTCATGGCCGTTCTTGCCATCCAGGCAGTGGCTCCAGTAAATCTACCTGATGTCATCAGCTGTAGCTGCAGCACATTGAAGGCCTGCAGCAAAGGAAACTGCAGCTGCCATGCTGCAAGTCTCAGTTGCACTGACTACTGCAAGTGTGAAGGGCTGAGGTCCGCTGCTGCAACCCATTCACAATACATACAAATAAAGACCAAGAAGATGATGAGACTGAAGGGAATGAGGAAAGAAATGATGAAGATGGTGAAGGCTATTGACTGGGATTGTATGGTTGTTGTTAAATATATGTGTGTGTGCGTTTGCATACTATATATAGTTATTTTACAGTATGTGTGTGTGTGTGTGTGTGTGTGTGTGTGTGTCGGTGTGCATGCTGTATAAAGGTCTGTTTTTTGCTGTATATAGTTATTGTGCATTTGTGTATGTGTGCATGCTGTATATAGTTATTTTGCATGTAGTATATAGTTCTTGTATATAGTTCATATGTGTGTGTGCATGCTGTATATAGTTATTTTGCATGGGGCACTTCATTTCTTAATCCGTCCGTCCATAGGTCAACACTGCCTCCTGACCAGGTTCCACAAAGGTTTTCACCAACTCAGACTCAACTCAGACCCCCAAGTATACATGTTTACTGTTGGAAAAAATATTTTGAGCATGACTTTATCAAACGATCTGATTTTGTCTGTATGCAAATGAGTGCATATTTGATGAGGTATGGCCTCATTTGCATATGTAAACATTAAAATACAAAAAAACATGCAATACATTTTTTTCTCCTCTTAACATAAGTAATCAACTGAGAAAGTTTCATGGTGATATCTATTATTATTATTTTTTACCCTATTCACCTGTGGTGTCTTTACTTTATTGTCTTATTATGCAAATTATGCAAATTGCAAAAAAAAAGTGCAACTTTTAGTAACCAAGTTAAATTCCATCCATTAGGCCTATAGATGACATTTCTGCAATAAAACTTTAGGGTACTCAACATTTCTGGGTTTACTATTGGGCCTATGGGGATTACGACTAGACTACTTGAGTTCAATTGAGTTTTGTTTGTTTAAATTCACCAAATAAACAGAAGCAAAGATGTGTAAAGCGTAAACTTTCGTACCAATTTTTCACAAAGGATTAGTAAATTATTGCATTCTGTGTTAGACAATGTCACAATTACTTTGTAATCAGTTGTACAGTATGTTGTTATTGTTATTGTTGTTGTTAAACTGTCATGTACAAAAACACAGAGCAGACGATTTAACTCGCTGCATAACCAAAGATTCTGGTTCTGAACCTGGTGCAGATATTTCTGGTTTTGATCCACGATGGAGACAGACAAAGCAGCTGTACCTCTCTTCCTGTTGGATTTGACGTCTTTGAAGACTATTTGTCCATAACTGACGTCCTCCTGTCCTCTGACAGCTGAGTAGACTGCAGCTGGTTCCCTCTCTGGGAAATAAAACACATGCATTTACATTCCTGCATGATATACAACAAGTATGCAGATTATTGAAGAACGCTACGTAATGGAAAGCAGATCACTTATCGCTGCACATCACAGGCTGCAGCTTCACACAGAGGTGCAACATTTCCATTCTAACACTTTGCTGACCGCAGTATTAACACGCCAACAAGTCACACATACAACACACTTATCGGGTGTATTTATTCTGCTGTAGAATAATTGTGCAACGGGTCAACGATTATTTGTGATACATTGTCAATTGCAAAAATGTACAGTTTTCCTGCCGCTGTTACTTTTTAAAGTAATTAATCTGCAAATCTCGATGCAGATTTGGGGTGAAAATACAGAGAAAAGAGCGATTCTGCTGTTTTAGTTGTCTGTTGAATCGAGACGAGTGGAGGAGGAGATTTGTTGAAGCCTCCGGCATCATTTAAATTCCATATATGGAAACACTTTGGCTTCCCTGTTAGCTACAACAACATGTCGGCCAACGCGTGTAAATACGTCACAGTGCCATGATGGCCAGATGCTGCCCTGCTGTAGAGTTCTCCACAGCAGACATCCTGATCTGTCTGATTAGAATATAAGTTCACCTTTGCTTTCTTTCTTTTTTACTGTATTTTAAAATGATGTAAATTGGATATTTTTGTATTTACTATCCATGTTTATTGCACTTTAATTATTTTTTTTATAAACTTTAATTTTTAAACATTGGATGGGCATCTTGAGTTCAGTTGACTTTTGTTTATTAAATTTGACCAAATAAACGGAAGCAAAGATGTGATCCAATCTGCGAGTTTTGTGACCCGTTGCACCCCTGCTGTAAACGAACAGGATCCTTAAAAATGAATCTCTTTCTTAAAAGTGAAGGACATGTGTTGCAGCTCAGTGAGTCATTTAGTCTCTCACTATGTTTCACTGAGGGCGGGGCTTTGCAAACACACACACAAGTAAGGTACAAGCTGTTGACTTGTTGCTCTGTTTCAAAGTTATTAGTGTGAAAATAAACATCACCAATAACCTCCTGCCGGGAAGTCCAGTAGTCATTCAGCTTATGTATTAGTGGTGACATGATTTCAACAGAAATAATAACATTTTTCAGCTTATTTTTGGTTAGTAACGTAAACTTTCGTACCAATTTTTCACAGAGGATTAGCAAATAATTTCATTCTGTGTTAGACAATTTCACAATTACTTTGTAATCAGGTGTACAGTATGTTATTGTTATTATTAAACTGTCATGTACAAAAACACAGAGCAGACGATAAAACTTGCAGAGCTCATGCTATAACCAAAGGTTGTGGTTCTGAACCTGGTGCAGATATTTCTGGTTTTGATCCACAGTGGAGACAAAAAAAAGCAGCTGTACCTCTCTTCCTGTTGGATTTGACGTCTTTGAAGACTATTTGTCCATAACTGACGTCCTCCTGTCCTCTGACAGCTGAGTAGACTGCAGCTGGTTCCCTCTCTGGGAAATAAAACACATGCATTTACATTCCTGCATGATATACAACAAGTATGCAGATTACCTGAGATCCTACTGCAGATACTACTGATATTCATCATTGTTGTTTTTCCACTGGCTTTGCACACACACACACACACACACACACACACACACAGATAGGCAGCAGAGGAACAGGTGCAGTCTGTTGACGTGTTGCTCTGTTTCAAAGTTATCAGGCTGAAAAGAAACTTGCTAAAACTCAACATTAACCTCCTGTCGTGATTCAGCTGCCAGCAGAAGAAAAGTCCAGTCGTCTCAAATCTTATTTATTAAGGGTGTCACAATTTTAAATTATGAATCAATAGAGACACAACACAGCTGTCTTTGTAGTTGTTTTGCATGTTTGTAGTTGTTGTGTCTTTGTAGTTCTGTGTATTTTTGTATTTTTGTGTTTTACATTTAATAATGTGACGGTCATCACACTTGCTGCTCTGTAGCTTTATAAAGAAGAAGAATTTGAACATGTATATAAGTGGTGAGGGCATAAAACCAACAATCTGTTGACGGATCAGGAGTTGATGGTCTGATGTTGGCATTCTGTGCTGGAAAAAATTTAAAGTTGTGATTGAAAATTGAATCGAATGGTGGTTTTGTATTTTTAGATTATTTTCTGTACTGAATATAGAGATGTGAATCATACTGTGTCTCTGTTAATAAGAGTGAGGTGCAGGTCTGTGTTCAGCTCAAGTGTTTTCATCAGAAAGAGGAAACTGGACGACCACAGAGCTGTTAGCTTCTGTTAACCACAAGGTGCAAAAACCACTTTGACATGCAAAGCAAATGCAATGCAAAAATAGACCATGCTACAGTGTGATTAACTTTATATAAAAAGCATCATGAAATCTCCTCATTTTATAAAAATGCTCTTTTTCTAAAATGTCCTCTAAAGGTCTAAAACTAACATCGGTCCTCACAATGATATAAAAATCCCTGAAAAGCAACAAATGCATCATTACCTCCGCTCCGTCTGATTGGCTGTTGATCGTCACTGTATGCGTCATCATGTCCAGCTTCCACCTCAGCAGCTGGAAATGTTGATTTTAATCACAAAAGATAAAGTTAGATTTGAACTTCATCTGCTGAAGATCATGTTATACAATCAAAAGCTCCAGAGTCCACTAAATGGACCTGAACAACATGACCTCATGGGAATCCTCATAAAAGTTTGTAATTTAATAAAGAAAATGTATTTATTTGAACACAGCACCTTGAAATGTTACTGGAAGTGTAAATATCACAGGGAAATGTATTTTATATGAACTTCAGCATAATTTGTCTTTAATTTTTTTGTCAAACCTTTATGTTTCCGTTTGATGAGTCGTCTTATGAGTAGAACCAGAAGAACCAGAAGAACCAGTAGAACCAGAACGCAGGAGGATGAAACAGCAGACCAAAGGACAAAAGAGTCCAGAGGGGTAGGATCAGAGGGAGGGGGGGCTGTAGAGGGAGAGGTGGATGTAGGAGCAGCTGTAGTTTGGACTTTCCCTAAAAAATTAACAATAAAAAATTAGAAAGCATAAATATAAGTAAGTGGATAATGTGTAATAAGAAATTTGATTAAACTTAGAAACTGAAGTTGCTCCTTTGTGGTTTGTTCCTCTTTTTGTATTTATTTTTTAGGTTTTCCAACAAACAACACATTCATTTCATGCTTAATAAAGTTAGATTGGTTTTTTATCATTTAACACCTCTTTTGCATCTCTTGGTGGAAGTTTTATGTATCATTATAGTTGTTTTGCATATCTTTGTGCTTTTTTGTGTATCTTTGTAGTAGTGTTGTGTATGGTTGTAGTAATTTTGTGTCTTTGTAGTTGTTCTATGTATTTTTATAGTTTTTTTGTGTGTTTTGTAGTCGTTTTGCGTGTCTTTGTATTTTGTGTTTCTTTGTTTTAGTTTTGTGTATCTTAGAAGATGTTTTGAGTACCTTTGTAATTGTTTCGTTGTTTGTGTACCTTTGTAGATGATTAGGTATCTTTCTAGTTCTTTTTAGTATATTCATAGTTGTTTTCTGTATCTATGTAGTTATTTTGTGTACCTTTTAAAATAGTTTTGTGTATCTAGGTAGTAGTTGCGTGTATCTTTGTAGCTGTTGTATGTATCTTTTGGGGTAGTTTTGTGTATCTTTGTGGTAGTTGTGCATATCTTTGCAGTAGTTTTATGTATATTTGTAGTAGTTTTGTGTATCTTTGTAGTAGTTTTGTTCATCTTTGTAGCAGTTGTGTGTATCTTTGCCCTCCTCACCTGTGACAGTGACCCAGCTGGGTTCAGACTCTCCAACACTGCTGATGTGACACTTGTAGAGACCTTCATCAGACCTGGAAACATGGCGGATGGTCATGTGACCTTCAGGCTCAGTCCTGATGAAGGAGCCATCTTTATAGAAATCAGCTGTGAGGTTGGAGGACGTCTTTGTTTTACAGCGCAGAGTGACATCATGTCCCTCCATCACAGGGAGGACAGGACTCTGCAGGATCACTGGATCACCTGAACACAGAGACAAACTGCAGCATTTCATCTGTTTACACACAGCTTCATCAACACTGAGTCCACAGTCTGATCTTACCAGTGACAGTGATGTTGATGGTGTTACTGGTTGCTCCCTCTCTGGACTCACACCAGTAAACTCCACTGTCCCATGTTTTAATGAAGCCGATGTTACAGGATGAACCAGCTGATTGTCCCCACTCAGCTCCACACTGAGTCCTGGTTTCTGTGGTTGTGTTCCTCCTCAGAGTCCATCCAGCAGAGCTGTCGTCCTCCTCACAGCTCAGAGAGACAGACTGTCCTTTAAACATCTGAGAGCTGCTGGGACTCACAGTCAGAGAGGCTGCAGGGAGGAGACAGAAAGATTCATCATATTCTTTCTTCTTTCTGTCAGTGTTCACTGCTGAGCCTCGACTGTATTCCAGTGAGATGACAGAAACTTTTTTCAAACTGTTTTCAAATTTAACCCTGAAAGTGGCACCTTAATCACACAAGAGTTCCTGCAGAATCAGCCAATACATCTGTCCATTTTGAGCCTTTTTTTCAAAGCAAAGTCGGGTTGGATTACCTGGTTTTCAAGATAACCAAAGCAGGATAACCCCAATACACAGAAAAATGTCAGCTATCAGCTCTGGGAAGAACAACTGGTATTGAGAAAGTAAGAAAGTCCACAGTCCAAAAACATGCAACTTATGCTTACTTACTTACTTGACTGTAAAATGCCTGTAAGTGTGTATGAGAGTGTGGTTGTCTGTCTCTATGTGTCAGCCCTGTGATAGTCTGGAGATCTGTCCAGGGTGTATCCGCCTCTCACCCAATGTCAGCTGGGATCGGCTCCAGCGACCCGAGTGTGGATAAATCCTTAAGGACGATGGATTAATCTTTTTTGTTTTCTTCCAGATGTGGTCCAGCTGTTCAGATTACCTCTGAACAGCTGGACCCTGGGAGCTGGCTACATGTGTCTAATTTGTAAATATTTGATTCATTGATGTATCAATTTATATTTTTGCTCCATAATCCTCCTGCTACTATAGCAACTAGCTCCTTACCTGTCCTCCAGTATTAAATGTATGTATGTAAAACCTAGTTTTTCCATCATACCATGAGGCCTTGTTCAAATTTTTATGCTGTCTGTTTTATTGTTTTTATAAACTCCTCAAATACTGTCCGAAACACTAAACTATCATTTCTTCACTAACCTTGGTTTGTTGTGCAGATCAGCAACGAGATGAGAACTGAAAAGAAATAAAACTCTGCTTACTGTAAGGTTTCACATGCTACAAGACGTCAAAACAGAAAAAAGCTCTGGTCATCGTGCACAGGAAAACAGTGCATTGATATTAAATTATCATAAATATTTAAAGACACATACAAGGTTTTTAAGATCCCAGGAGTCCCTAACAAAAAAACATTAATGATCTCCTGTCTGAGCTCGTCTGAATACATTTGCTGTTAAAATAGACCCGTACTCACCCAGCAGACACAGTGAAGATGCTTCCCCCATGTTTTAACTTGGTCATCTGAGATCAGCACATGAGCGTTTACAAGTGACACCAACTAAAGCCCACCTCCTTCCTCTTTGTGTATAAATGTGGTGGTTCTTTCTGCAGAGCAGTTAGCAGGAAATATGTGGTTTTTGTATTTGTATGTTTAATAAATTAACACAACAAGGTGAATAATACGTCATCAGTATTCTCTGACGCTGTAGTTCATGTGCAGAGGCTCAAGTGGAACAGAGATTCTGTCTGACTTTGGGATTACACACAGTTTAATTTCAACTGATCTGATTTCATTTAATTGATTTGTGTATGGGGAGGTGCATAATGACAACATGAATAGGACTAACCCTTTAATGATGTCTGCTTTTTGCTTGTCTTTGTCGTTCTGTAGTGGTTTTGCATCTTTGAAGTCTTGGGTATCTTTGTAGTTGTTCTATGAATCTTTATGGTTGTTTAGTTGTTTGCATATCTTTGTAGTGGTTTAGCGTATCTTTGCCCTCATCACCTGTGACAATGACCCAGCTGGGTGCAGACTCTCCAACACTGCTGATGTCGTGTGTCTTGGGCTGGTGCAGAGCCCATAAGGTGTCCCTTAATCTTCCCCTCGTCCGTCCAGTCTGTGAAACACTTTCTGTCCCGATGCGTTTCCCATCATTAGAGATCTGCTGCACCTGTAGAGCTCATCAGGCTTTAAGCCTCACCAGCCCAGCACTAGAGGCCAGATTGTCTTTGTACCATGCAGAACTTTCCAGCGATCTTCATCGGCTTGATTTCCTGGTTCCGATCTCGTCTGTTCCTGACTCCGTCTCCTTGTCTCTGACCTGGTAAACATGCCTTCTGTCCCCGACTCTGATTCCAGCCTGTGTGTTTCCAGGATTTTCGCCGATCCCGTGCTGGTGTCTGCTGCTCCGGCTTCTCTGAGGAGGGTTACTCGCCGGCCGTCTCTGGAGTTTCCTGAGGAGCTCAGTGTTCGACCGGGTTACTCTGCTGGCTCGTTTCTGAGCTGTGGACAGTCACTACTGAGCCTGCTCAGGATTTTCGTATTTTTGCTTCATTAAGAGACTCTAGTTGCAAGACGGTGTTCCGATTGGCGGCTGGCAGAACCGGACTGTGAATGGACAGGAGATGGCAGAAGGAAGTGACGGATCAGGAAGTGAGCTTGAGATGGAGTATGGTGGCGGGAGGGACGAAGGCTGGAATGTTGTGAAAGGGGGGAAAGCTAAGCGTAAACGCAACGAAAGGGAACAGAAAGGAAGGACTTCAGTGTCAGAAGAGACAGATAGTGAACAAGCGAAAAAAGGTGAGGAGGAGCACAAAATAATAATTACACTGGAACAAGAAGGTGCGTCATTTGGGGAGTGGAACCCTGTTCGCATCACTAAAGCCATAGATAAACAAGTGGGAGAAGTGAAAAGTGCGAAAGTTTTGCGCAGTGGAGCATTGCTGGTTTTCTGTAGAGATAGTGCGCAGTTGGGGAGAGCGATCAGGCTGAACAAAATTGAGGGGAAAAAAGTACTAGCAACGCTAGCTAAGAGTGGAGGTGGTCTCGCTCGAGGAGTGATCTTTGGGATTCCGGTGAGTGTATCTACTGATCAGATAAAAGAGAATATAAAGGGAGCGAAAGTGAGAGAAGCAAGGCGACTGAAAACAACTCGTGAAGGTCAAAAATGTGATAGTTTATCTGTAATGCTTACTTTTGACGAGGAACGACTCCCTGATAAAGTGTATATAGGATACATGAGTTATGATGTGAGGCTATATGTGCCTCCGCCATTGAGGTGTTATAAATGCCAGAAGTATGGGCACGTTGCGGCAGTGTGTAGGGGGAAGCAAAGGTGTGGGAGATGTGCTGGGGAGCATGAGTACGGGAAATGTGAAAATGGAGCCAAACTCAAGTGCTGTAATTGCGGAGGGGAGCATTCTTCAGCGTACAGGGGATGTGAAGTGAGTAAGAAAGCAGCTGAAGTGCAGCGAATGAAAACTTCACATGGGATCACATATGCAGAAGCGGCTAGAAGGGTGGGGGAACAGCCAGCTGAGAATAATGTCAGGATGACAGATAAGCATGAAGTAAGAGCATGTGAAGGATGCAAAAAAGTTAAGGAAGATACTCTGATTGTGGGGAAGAGAGAATTTATACTGTTCATGGTTGATGTTGTTAACTGTACTGCGCAAACAGACAAAAAAACGGAAAAAATCAAAATAATAGTGAGAGCAGCAGAGAAATATTTGGGAGTGGATGCTATTGGGTGGGAGGAAGTGGAGGACATGTTGAAAGGAGGATCACACAGTTCACAGATACCGTCACAGCAACTATCATCATGGGGTGGTGGGTCATCATGGTCCTAAGTATATTACAATGGAATGCAAGAAGCCTTATAGCTAATGGGCAGGAGTTTAAGAAGTTTATCTCTGGGATGCAGGATAAGCCCAGTGTAATCTGTGTCCAAGAAACGTGGATGAGAGTGCAGTGGGATTTTATAATACACGGGTACACAGCGGTAAGAAACGATAGGGAGACTGGAGCAGGTGGTGGGGTAGCAACCTTTGTCAAGGATGGGATAGGGTTCAATACTGTTCAATTAGGAAGGGATCATGAATCTATAACAATAAAAATTTGGACAGGAAAATATGAATTAATGATTATTAATTACTATAATCCATGTAACAAACTGAGTATGGATATACTGAATAGGGTACTGGGGGATGTGCAGGGGAAACTAGTGTGGTGTGGGGACTTTAATGCACACAGCACGTTATGGGGGAGTGAGAAAACAGATGTGAATGGATCAATAGTGGAAGAATTAATAGAAGACAAAGGGTTAGTATGCATGAATGATGGAAGGGGCACAAGGTATGATTGTGCACGGAATAAGGAGAGTGCGATTGATTTAACCTTAATGTCAAATGAGATGGCAGGTATCACAGACTGGGAAGTGCTAGATGAAACGTTAATGGGCAGCGATCACTATCCAGTCATTAGTAAGGTTGGAGTAGAAATACAACATGAAGCAGAGACGAGGGTGCCAAGATGGAAAATAGACAAAGCAAAGTGGGACATTTTTCAGGTGATGAGTAGAAATAGTTTTGAGAAATTACATGGAGGGGAATGGACAGATGTAGATGAGTGGAATAAGAAAGTAGTCACAGCTATAATACAGTCGGCTAATGAGGCAATCCCAAGAGTTTCAGGGGGCAGAAGTGTGAAGAGTGTACCATGGTGGGATGATAACTGCAGAATGGCAATAAAAACACGGAATAGGGCTTTCAGGTTATTAAAGAAACATCATACAATGGAATCATTGATTCAGTATAGAAAAGCACAGGCAGTGGTGAGAAGGACGATCAGAGCAGCTAAGAGGGCATGTTGGAGGAAGTACTGTAGTGGGATAGGGCAGGATGTACAGATGGCAGATGTTTGGGGAATGATCAAAAAAATGAGTGGGATAAGAAGAAACATAACAATTCCAATGCTGAGGAAAGATAACAGAACAGCAACTAGTAGTCTAGAAAAGGCAGTGTTACTGGCTGAAACGTTGATTAAAGTCCATAGCTCAGAAAATATTTCAACAGAAGCGATGCAGCAAAGACAGAATATGTTAGAGCAAAATACTTGGGTTAGCAACAAAAAACATGCAAGAGGGGATAACCTAGATCAGCATTTCAATATGTATGAGTTAAGGAGAGCCATTTCTAGTACTCGACAGTCATCACCAGGAAAAGATGAAGTTTGTTATTGTATGTTAGATCATATGGACAATAGGTCACTGGAAGTGGTATTGAAGTTATTTAACAAAGTTTGGGATTCAGGGGAGGTTCCGCAAGCATGGAAACACTCAGTAATAATACCAATATTAAAACCCGGTAAAGTAGCAGCAGATCCATCAAATTATAGACCAATTGCTCTAACATCACAATTAGGAAAGACTATGGAGAAGATGGTAACAGAAAGGTTAATGCATTTTTTAGAGAGTAGAGATCTTTTTTCACCATATCAAAGTGGATTTCGTAAAGGAAGAAACACCATGGATTCAGTACTGAAGTTAGAATCAGATATTAGGAAAGCACAGACAAACAAAGAAATAGTGGTTGCTGTATTTTTTGATATTGAAAAGGCATATGATATGTTATGGAAAGAAGGGCTGTTAGTCAAATTAGATAAGTTGGGAGTGGGGGGGAAGTTATATAACTGGGTGTTGGGCTTCATATTTGGAAGAACAATAGAGGTGAGAGTAGGGAAGGAATACTCGCCAGTATATAAAGTTGAAAACGGAACTCCACAAGGGAGTGTGTGTAGTCCTGTATTGTTTAATTGCATGATAAATGATATATTTGAGGAGGTGGGAGGTGGAATAAATAAGGCATTGTTTGCTGATGATGGGGCTTTATGGGTGAGGGGGAGAAACCAGGAGTATTTGCAGAGAAAACTGCAGGCAGCAGTTGATAAAGTGGAGAAGTGGGCAAGTAGATGGAGGTTTAAACTATCAGTTGCAAAAACTCAGGTGATATGCTTTGCTAAGAGACACAAGGAGATATCAATAAAATTATATGGACAAACACTAGAACAAGTCAGAGTGATTCGTTTTTTGGGTGTACTTTTTGATGAAAAACTTACCTGGAAGCATCACATTGAAAAAGTGAGAGATACATGTAAAAATGTTAATAACCTTATGAGGTGTTTGGCAGGACGAGATTGGGGTGCGAATAGGAAATCTCTAGTAAATATATATCAATCTATGATGAGATCAAGGATAGATTATGGCAGTGTGGCTTATATGTCAGCGGCAGAAAGCCATCTGAAGAAACTGGATGTAGAGCAGGCTAAAGGGTTGAGGATATGTAGCGGGGCTTTTAAGACCTCCCCAGTAGCAGCTCTACAAGTCGAGATGGTTGAAGAACCTCTACGCATAAGAAGGGTGAAGCTTATGCTGGCATATTGGGTATATCTACAGGGGCACAAAAATTCACATCCAGCAAAAGCAATATTAGATGAGTGTTCAGAACACAGTAAGACAAACTTTAGGAACCTGGGCTGGGTGGGAAATGCAAAGGCTGAAAACATTGGTTTGTGTAATATACAGTATATATCGAGTGTTCCTTTATCAGTAATACCTCCTTGGTTATTTCAGGAGCCGTTGGTGGATTTTGGCATTCAGACCAAACTCAAGAAGAAATCAGGACAAAATGGTACAGGTGAAATTGTGCAAAAATATATTGAACAGAAATATGTAGACAGATTAATAATATTCACAGATGGGTCAAAAGACCCAAAAACTGGACGCACAGGGGCAGCTGTTTTCATCCCAAAGCATAGACTGGCAATTAAGGAGAGAGCCACAGATCATGCCTCAGTTTATACAGTTGAACTCTTGGCAATTATACTGGCACTAAGGTGGTTAAAGGGTAACAGTAAAGTAAATGTATTAATAGCATCGGATAGTTGTGCAGCTTTAACAAGTATCAAAACAATGAAGTCATGTAGGCAGGACATAATTATGGAAATACATCAGCTGCTGCATGAACTTCATAGTAGAGGGGAGACAGTTTGTTTTGTCTGGGTCCCAGCTCATGCAGGGGTTGAGGGCAATGAGGAGGTAGACAAACTTGCAAAACAGGCAGTAAGGTCTCAAAAAATAAATAACAACATCCCGCTCGGAAGAGATGAAGGGAAATCAATCATAAAAACACAAATGCAAAAAGTATGGCAAGAGTACTGGGACAGAAATGAAACAGGTAGGCATTTCTATAACATACAGAAACAAGTGGGGGGAGGACGGGTGCTGAACAGGAGCAGGAAGGAAGAGGTGGTGTTCACCCGTCTGAGGCTGGGGCACACGGGACTCAATAGCACACTAAGTATAATAGGGAAACATCCCACAGGCAACTGTAGAAACTGTAATCAACCTGAAACAGTAGAGCATGTTATGATGGAGTGTAAGGAATATGAGAGGGAGAGGAGAGATTTAAAAGCATTCATGCAAAGGGAGAAAGTCAGTTTTACACTAGGAAATTTATTGCAAAGATCAGACAATTTCAGTAAACATGTACGGAAATATCTGAGGGAAACAGGGCTAATGGAGAGGATTTAGGTTTTTTTTTTTTTTTTTTTTTTTGTTCTTTTTGTTTTGTTTGTTGTTTTCTTTTATTTCCTGCTAAATCTAATGATCCACACTCCAATCCGGTAGGTGGCGGCAATGCACCTATAAGTTGGATGCCAGCCGCCAATTAAAATAAGAAGAAGAAGAAGAAGAAGACGGTGTTCCTGCTAATTGTTTCCTGTGTTACCTGCTGTGTGTGGATAAATAAAAGAGACCTTGCTTTCAATTACGGCTGTGCTGCATTTGTATCTTGCCTGATTCAAGATGTCGTGTGTGTGCGTGTGTCGCTGAACAAAGGCATAATAGCTTTGTGAGTTATTAAACGACCGCATGGCTTCCAGACATAGAAGCATAACAGGAATTTTGAGGAGAGAGGGAGGTCTTTGTTCTGTCTTGTCATGTTTTGAGGCGTGGAGGACTGAACAAAGGACCATGGGCCAACTGTGAATTCCTCTCCGTGTGTGTGTGTGTGATGGCAATCCAGAGAACAGTGGAGGTGCAGGGGGGCGGCCGTTTGGCTGCAGGCCCTGTTCTCTGAGGAGAAGGGACTGTGATCTCCATCTCCAGGTTTTATAACCCGTTAGACCTCAGTCTTGCCAAAAGTTTTTCTGACCAATAATGTTACAACACAGAGGAGCAATAAATGCAGCTTTATCCAGGGAGACAGAAAGTTTGTCTTCATTTTACATTCAGCAATGTCACATTTTTACATACAATTTACTGTAATTTAACATTGAAGACCATTAAGCAACTGAATAATACTGTAAAAAAAAGATATTATTAGTTGTATTAATTTACAAATTCCAGCATTTGTTTTATGGTTAATATTTGTAATAAAAATAACCTTTTTTGTGGCATTTACACTTTTTATAGTGTAAGATAAATAGCAGCGGTAGTAATTAAATCTTGAGAGACTAGAGAGTGAAGAAAATGTAAAAGTTCACTATGACGTGATTGAAATGAGATAAAACTCACAAGGTCACTCTCAGGCAGTGGTTTAGATCATCATCCAGGAATGCTATTATGCATAGCATAATCATAAATAACAGTTATCACAGTTAGATATTCTACCATACTACCAGAAATGTGAAGGAAAACGTAGTGAAAGACATTTGTGGATAAGGACATTGATCAGACAGGTAGTTTTTCTCTTCCTGTGGTGATCTGCTGGCAGACAGCTGTAGGACAAACCAGAAACAACATCACTGAGAGTCCAGCAGGAGGCGCACTGTGACTGAAGGTCACTCTCAAACCAGTTCAAAGGAAGGAGGTGGACTAGACTTTTAGTGTCCAGTTTATTAGGTACAGCTAGCTGAAGCTAATGCAGTCCTGTAATGGATCCTCCTCCATGTTCATGTTTGTGCTGCTGTTGAACTATGTATTAGTAATCAGATTACTTTCCTGCAGGAAAAGTATTAATACCACACTGCCTGGTGGAGGGGATAGAGAGCAGATCTGTGCAGCCTCCAGGATGGGGTATATCGGTGGAGGAGGTCAGCTAGGTACTGGGGGGCGAGGGAATGGAGGGATTTGTATGTGATTATTTTGTGGTCAAGTGTTTGGTGCTTATGTAGAGCTGACTGTCATCGTAGGAGTGAAAGTTGTGGTCATGATGGTGGATGATCTGACCGAGGGGGAGCATGTATATAGTGAAGAGGAGGGGTCCAAGCACAGATCCTTATGGGACACCTTGTTAGAAAAATTGCATGAGGAAACCTTGAAAATTGATAATCTGTCACCAACAAAAAAAACCTCACCATTTTTCTGCGCATTCGTTGATGGGGAAATGAAGAGCTGGAGACGTCCAAGTTTCTCAGTTTAACAAAAGTTTTATTACAATACGTCAAAAAATTTGCACTTTACAGAGACCTCCGGGTTCAAAATTAACTCATGTCCCTGAATACAAAGAGACGTGTTTCAGTTCGTGAAGTCTGAACCACGAGTCTCTCCCTGGAACCCATTAAAATAACCTTACAATTGTTTACAAAACATGCTGGTCGATTTCCTCCAGGAAGTCCCGCCTTCCCCCTCCACTGATTCGCCAGTCTTCTTTCATACCGTCACACATCAGGCCACCTGGGCAAAACAATCACTGCTACCCAGGACAAGGCCTTGTGGCCTGCTAACAAACTTGTCTTATTATGACCTACAGAAATATAACAAGAGCCAACTATTCTTCAGAGTTCTACATGTTCTTTTAAAGGTTAAAAAATATAAGACAGACAATACTATTTTTTGTGATTATAGAATCTTAATTAGTTTAAGCAAATGGAATATATGTAATTAAAGTAATCATAGTTTTCAACATCAATATTAACACACAAACACAATCAATGTATCAAATCATATTGTCTGACTTAATATAAATGCATAGAGATATTTATTACAGTCAAGGTTTGACCTTTAATAGTGACCTGCGTCACTCACAGAGAACAGAGACAGAGAAGCAGAAATAAAGCATAAAATAATTTACCAATATAGAAAATAATCAATTATTTTAACAGTTGACCAGGGCAGGGGTAGAGGAGGAGTCTCTCATGTTGACAAATGTCTGATGGAGATCATTTCATCATAAGATAAGATCAGACTTTATTTATCCTGTAGTGAAATTTAGTTGTCACAGCAGCTCAAGATAAAGACACATAGACATAGAAAACAGAATATATATATATTCCTGGATGATGATTCGAACAACTGCCTGAGAGTGATAAATTACTGTAAATTGTATGTAAAAATGTCACATTGCTGAATGTAAAATGAAGACAAACTTCGTAAGACTGTAAGATATAAAATGAAAATGGTAAGATGTTATTTCTAATAAGACTCTTATTTTAAACCTGACTGAATGCATCAAAGGCTTCCGGCTGTGAACAGCTCCTCCTCTTCAGTCTGCTGACAGAAAAAATCAGCTCCTCCTCTTCAGTCAGCTGACAGAAAAATCAGCTCCTCCTCTTCAGTCAGCTGACAGAAAAAACAGCTCCACCTCTTCAGTCTGCTGCTGCTGCTGGTTCCCCGTAAATGTCATACAGAAAAAGAAGAGAGGAGAGTAAAGATCGACTCGCTGAGCAGCCATGGCGCTTTTCATCCTGATGTTTCTGCTGTCAGCAGCAGCTGCTGAAGGTAACATGGATCAATATATTTATTAATAAGCAGTGTTGTATAACAGTAAATTTACTGTGATCATCTCTTTGTGTTTACAGTTAAATGCAATTTTATAAGTTGATAGTTGTATAAGTAACGTGTTTTATTTTAACTATCTGTGTGTAAAATGTGTTGTTTAATAAATGTTGGGTTGAATCAGTTAGTTATTGTAAATACACAATGTTTCACACAGTCCGGACTAACTGCACACTTCCGAAGCAGCTGCTGTTTCTACATAAGGAGGGGCGGGGTGTGACGTCATTGGCCTCTGTGTTGTGATTGGCTGACATGATACATTTTACAGTCAGAAAACTTCCATCCACAATAAGATCACAGAAGAAAATTAAAAACTGCAGAAAGAGACAAAAAACAAAATATATGTGTCAGATCATCTAATGATTGTTTATAATAATGTTTTGTTAATGTTTACATGTTCCAGCGACTTTAAACAGGAATAATTGATGTCAGTTTCTAGTCGAGCTCTGTGAACCAGGACATCAACCTGTTTTTTTAAATGAAGCTCTGATTTAATGTCAGATATTTGTTTTTACTAAACACTGTCTCTGTTGTATTCTCTTGTGTTTCTGTGAGTGCATTTTACATTCTTCAGTTGAATTCAGTTTATGCAGAGGTTGTAATCTCAGTGCATTTTAATAAAACATTGTTTTAAATGAAGAGGCTCAGGAAGTAACAGGAGAAGAGCAGTGGTGGTGATGAGAATCAGGGAAAGGGTTCAGACACTTTGTTTGTGTTTGTGTGAGACGCTTTTTAATGATTTTTTTCATGTGTCACCACACTTTATAACGACTTAATAAACTAAAACTAAAATTGTGAATAAAGTCACATTTATTCCTCAATATATGTGATTCCTGCTCTGTGACTTTCTGCTCTGGATGTTGATTCTTGTCTTGTTGTTTTTCAGAGATTGTTAAGTTTGTTGGAGATGATGTGACTCTGAGATGTGAGGCTGGTGACGGCGACATCAGAGCTGTGGAGTGGACCAGACCTGACCTGAAGAAAGAAGAGTACGTCCTCTTTTACAGCGATGGGCGCTCAGACCCAAAGCACCAGCATGAGTCCTTCAGGGACAGGGTGCAGCTGGTGGACAGACAGCCACAGGACAGAGACGTGTCTTTAATTCTGAAGAACGTGACGAACAACGATGCTGGAACGCACGAGTGTCGAGTTTCTCTGGGCGCTTCAAGACGAAAGAAGAGAGGCGTCCTTGATGAGGAGCCGATCAGGGTCATCCATCTGATGGTCAAAGACAGAGGTGAGTTAGCGTGTGTGTGTGTGTGTGTGACTGTTCCCTCCCAAACACCCGCCGACCAATCAGGAGTCAGTTACAGCTGTCAATCATGACGTCACAGCCTCGTTTTATAGAATCAAATAACTAATTAAAACCAAACTGATCAGAAACATGAACACTTGAACAAACATCAGCCTGATAAAAACAACTTCAACTGACAGAAACATTTATTTGATTTCTACTTTGAGTTTTTAGTTTCATGTCCCATCCAGTAACATGGAGGGGGTGGGGCTTATTTCTGAAACTGTGATTCGACCGTTTCACCACCGCGTCAGATCAGCACCAACGCTGATTCCTGCTTCAAACAGGACGCTGTTCCATGTTCAGCCTGACTCATATCTGTTCTTTAATCCTCAGATTCTTCTGATGGAAACTTCTCTCGTATTCACCGTGGACTGGTGTTAGCTGTTGTTGGTGGTGTGGTGCTGCTGGTTTCTTGCATTGCTGGATTTCTTTTCTGGAAACCCAAACGAGCAAATGAAGAGGATCCAACCCAAAAAGGCTATAAGGCCATCAACAAGTCACCGTCCTCTCTGCAGCCGGCTGCTGACTCACCTCCTGTGTGAACATGTTTCTGTGCTCTTTGAGGCTCCCAGTCCTCCTGATCCCCCTCCTCTCTGTGGATCACTACCTTGTCGAGGTAGAGGGCTTGTGTACTCGTTGATTCTGGAAGCTGTGTTGTCTGGAGCATTTGCTCCTGGTAGGGTCCCCCATGGCAAAGTGGTCCCAGAGGAGGGTCAGACTAAATGTGATTCAGATTAAAAAGAGGACTTAGAATATTTTACTATTATTTACTATACTATTACTATTTTACTATTTACTATTACTGGATAAAACCAGTAACCAAAGTCTAGAATGTTCTTAGTTAAAATCCTTTTAACTAAGAACATTAGTCAGTGAAACTGTACCTAAAGAAGCAGCTCTCACAGACTGACAGATTATTTAAAGTTACATACACAAAACATAATTGTAACGAGTAAATGTGATCAGTTTGTTCCTGGATGTATCAAAGAGCACTGGAAACTTTTCTACACAAAGTGATGACAGAGAGAACAGAATGTCTTCAGGTCTTTACAGGCTTTAACTGCTAATGTGTGTTTCAGATCAGGGTGATAACGCAGTTTATCAGTATTACAGTTGCACTTTTTTCCGGTCATATAATGGCCACTTTATATGTGAATATATCGCCAGCTGATGCTATAAAGGATCTAATCCTGTGTGACTGCAGTAGATGCAGATCAGAACCAAAAAATATTTAATGAGAAAATCCTCAGAAATGTTGAAGGTGTGCTGGAGTTTTAAAATATCACCAGACAGAATTACTCATACTGTCCTGTTCAGACACAGTGATGTCTCAGGCTTTTATTTTGATAAACTACTCATTACTTCAAGTACTTGTTTCTAAAAGGACAGATACCATTGTGGGCTTTTATTTTGAAGGCCTGGCTCATCCTGGCACACCGTATCTAGGTCAGAATTATATTAGAAGTTAAAATAATATTATATAAATATTGTGACAGGCCTGTAAAATGTCCTGCAGTCCAAGAAGACTTTAAACTCTGTATGTATTTATTTATGATTATGATTTAAACAAACCAGTGTGTGAAAGAAACAATTTGATGAAACATTAACTTTGATTTTTACACTGCCTCCTGCTTTCTGCTTTAAATAATTATTTTTTTAATAGAAAAATAAATACTTTGCATTTGTTCCATTTGGACTCTTGAGTTGTGCTTCTTCATATCTTTGTAATGTTTGTTGTATTTATGCACATTTTGCTCTTTGTTCACAGCCGTAACGTCTGATGATCATATTCTCATCAGAGTTCATCTGTAGAAGGAGAAACTCACACATGCTGTGTCTCTCAGGTCAAAGTCGTCTACTCCGTGAGACTTCCCAGTTTCTATACAAAGCTGTAAACAAATTCCTAATTAATAATAATAAGATCAGAGACAGCAGCAGCTACAACCTGCACCAAGACACATTCAATCTTACAGATAAATACACACATATATAAAGATTAATTACACGCATAAAAAGTTTGTAAAAAAGTAAAAAAAAAAAGAAGACATGAATAGATGCAGCTCAATTAAAAGCCAGAATAAAACTATAGAATACAATAAATAATTTAACAGATTCAAACAAGTAAATATGATTTGCTATAAATCTGTACAAATACAGATACTAAACTAAATACAATACTTCAGGGATATAAAATAAAAATAAGATCCAGTGAGTGTCGGCTCACATTTATATTTGGAAAGTGAAAATTGTTCTGGTGCGTTAAGTTTTGTTTCTGTGGAAGAGATTCTGAAAGCTGATCAACTTGTTGATGTAATTTACCTGCAACAGAAGGACACGCCCACACACCTGCTGCAGAGAGAACAAACCTGTTAGAAACAGGATCCTTTAATCTTCCATCAGGTTTTTACTGACAATTCAAAACTCACCTCTATATGTTGTGTTTATTCCTTTGTGAAGGTTTCAGGTTAATTGATTTGAAGCCCAAGAGTGAACACAACCGGAAAAAAAGTCTGGTCCCACTGCAGCAGGACTTTATTCACTTTAGTCACAGGTAAAGTTATGCAGCGCTGATGCAGAGTGAGCCCCGATCTCTGTAATAATTTCAGTTAATAATTGGCCAGTTACCAATGACAACAGCTGTTCATGCCGTACGGTGTTTGATACAAAGTGTGTGTGTGTTCTTATGTACATGTATCTATGAGTAACAAAGCCTAAACATGATCAGATACAGCTTGTAGTCTCATCTTACTTCTGTGGGAACACAAACCAAACCACGGTAACTTTATGAGCTATCGGCCTTCTTATAATTATCCAAATACAACATTTTATTAGTTTACTTCAGAGACCATTTCAATCATTTTACTTTAGAAGCTGAAAATGTATTTGAGCATTGAATTTATGGAAAAGAGACACATTATTAAAAATAATATTAAAAATAAATGTAGCACCATTTATCATCTAACTTGCTTCTTTGGTTCCCCGTTAAATGTTTCAGCTACTTATTTATATTAAATGCATACTAAATGTATTTATATAATTATTAGTGTGTTATTTTAACATACTTTTCTTTAGGCATTTATTCTTTTGTGTACAAATGAGGGTGGATTTTTTTTTATCCGTGGGGTAAACTCTTCAAAAATAAATAAATACAATTATTTATTTTTTTAAAATACACTTAAAAATGAATAAATAATTGTAAAAAAAAAAATAGATTACAAATAATTAGAAACATAAATGCAACAATAATTCAATCCATTTATAATAATAAATAAAAATTAATATTGTAAAGTAGGGGAATTAATAGAAAGGTAAAATAATAAAATATAATTTCTATATTTCCTTCCAGAATTGTTTTTGGTACAGTAGATGCCATATCAATTTATTGATTAAGTCTTTTTTTTATTTTTTTTTATTTTGGCAGCTTCAGTCCTCCATACAGTATACCACACATATGCTCCAAAACCGTTATTGGTGGGAATTTTTTTAAATAAAAAATGTACTCAACATGAAACATATATTATGATTGTGTTTCACTCTGACTCAGTAACCGAGAAAGGAAAAACGAGTCATGCCCTGTGGGCCTGTGAAGTGATTGTTTAGAAGGTTAGAGGGGACTTCCCGCACATGCTCAGTCTGAGTCCTCTCCACCAATGAACAGCCTGCTCTGCTTGGCGCTGTGTGCCTGTATCAAGAGGCAGCTGAATGCTATTTAGAGAGGGCGTGTGGTTTTGAAATGGCTCAGAGGAAACTGTTGCTGCACCTCCCCCACTTCCTTCTTCTGTGAATTAGAGCTGCGTATGTTCCCCCTCAGAGACTCGCGGCTGTCATGGCGGCGGTTCTTGTTGCGAGACACAGATCATGAGGTCTAACATGACACAAAAGTCCCGAGTGTCCCCATCAGCAAGAGTCGACTTCTGTTTTTGATTATTAATGTCCTGATTCAGTATTAATAAGATCAGCTGCAGCTGTGTTACACTGGACTGTTTCTTTTCAGCAACAGATTCCCTCCCACACTGTGTCGTGTAATAATGAAAGTTAAAGTAACCATAAATATTCTATTTCTAACCAGCTTTAAACAGGGTTGTTTCTGTTAAAATGTAAAGATTGATTTTCTGTTTTTATTTGATAACATGTCTAACTTCTAGTAGTCAGAAGATTCAAAGAGACTTTCAGGATTCTTTAAACTCTCAAAAAAAAGGTGGAAACTTTGTAGGTTCGTCAGAGGGCAGCGTGTTTTTATTCCTCTGAAGATAATCTTTGAAACCAAACAGCGTGATGAGGCCTCTGGGTCACTCTGGGTCACAAGATTAGCTGTTATCAGAGCTGCCTTCTGGGACATGATGGCTGTTTCTTTTCCTGTAAGTTAGGTTTTTCTCAGAAAGGAATCTTTCTCTTTCTGTTCTGATGTTTAATGTGTCATACAGTATCTGCCGAGAGAAAACTGAAGTGAAACTCTTGACTGAGACATTGGTTAAACATTTTAACCATGTTTTAGTGAATCATTGATCTCTGAAGCAGGTAGAATTCCTCCCTCTCTGATAAACACGTGGCATTTTCTGTAACTTGATAAGACTGATTTGAATGTCAAATATCGTGTTTCACCCTGAGCACAGAGACAGAGTCTGTTGGCCTTCATGGTCACGTGATGTTTTCATATTTGATATCATGCACCACTCCTCTCTCTGGCTGAGAGCCAAGTTACACTGAACAACACAGGAAACGTTTCAAGCAGAACTCAGGAAATGTTTATTTGCAGCAGAAGAGGAAGTTGCAGCTTCCTGCAGCCACCAGCAGAATGTTTCAACATTACAGTCAGCTCACATTATTAATGTCCATGTTAACAATTTACAGAAACAGTTTATAGTTGCTGTTGTTGTTGTTGCTGTTGTTTGTTCATTGTTTCTCTCTCTCTCTCTCTCTTTCTATCTATATGTAGATCTATAGATATATATATCTATATAGATATATATATATATCTATATAGATATATATATATATCTATATAGATATATATGTAGTCATTCTGTGTAATTCTGCACAGAATCAGGTGGCGTTCGGTACTTTCATGCTCGACGTCTCTAGTTTGTGGTTTTTATATTCTGGGTGTGTCGTTTTAACAGAAGAACCTGAATGTTTGAATGTTACGTGGCAGCTTTTGTATTGTAAATAAACATGTCTGAACTTGAGTGCTGTTTCGTTTTCATATTCTCCATGTGGGCAGAATAAGATCAGTTTTTGACAGTAGTTGAGTTTGTTTATAACATAAACAGACGGACTCTGCTGGTCCTGTTGTTCACTGAAACAGACACGCCCTCATTGCTCTGAGAACATGCAGTAAAATGTGTTATTGTGTCCTCTTGTATGTGAATCTTTTCAATTCAATTCAATTTTATTCATATAACCCAAAATCAAGAATCACAGATTTGCCTCAAAGTGCTTTACAGACTGTACATGGTACGACACCCTCTGTCCTTAGAGCCTCACAGCGGCCAGGGAAAAACCCTCAAAACCCTTTTAACAGGGGAAAAAGAAGAAGAAACCTCAGGGAGAGACAGAGGAGGGAGAGGATGAAGGAGGAGAGGGAGGGAGGATAGAGAGACGGTTGAGAGGGTGAGAGACAGAGAGGAGCAGGAGCTCTGGGAGGAGACAGCAGCAGGTGATGATGTAGTGATGGTGAGTGTAGAGTGGACCAGGAGAGGAGCGTTCCCATCTGGGGCTGAACCAGATCCACAGCAGTGAGAGCAGCAGGAGTGATGGAGCAGGACCACAGCTCCACACCCTGTGAAGAGAGAGCAGAGAAAAGTGGAGTACTCTGGGAAAATAAAAGCTTGTGTCATGTATTATTGGGACATCAGAGAGAGAGAAAGACGGCCCCGGTGTATCGTGTCCCCCGACACATTGGGCCTATAGCATCATAACTAGGGGCTGGTCCAAGGCCTCAACTAGCCCTAACTATAGGCTTTGTCAAAGAGGAAAGTTTGAAGTTTACTCTTGAATAAAGAGAGGGTGTCTGCCTCCCGAACTGAGACTGGGAGATGATTCCACAAGAGAGGAGCTTGATAACTGAAGGCTCTGGCTCCCAATCTAGTTTTAAAGACTTTAGGAACAACAATTTACCTAGAGTTTTGGGAGCGTAGTGCTCTAGAAGGGTAATATGGCATTATGAGGTCTTTAAGATATGATGGTGCCTGACCATTTAGAGCTTTGTAAGTAAGAAGAAGGATTTTAACCCATAAGAACCAAGACCAAAATATGTTTAAAGGAACATTATGGGGGATATACCACAGACCAAGTGGACCACATGGAACGCATTTATGATGTTTTTAAAAAAATACTACCCCTAAATGTCAAAGATCTGTGATGTGACATATATATGTTACATTGGGAGTTTATGGTATTTATGTTCATAATATTTCTTATTTTAAAATAAATAAACTAGACACATTTTCTGCTTACAGAAACATAAATTTGACTTTTTCTTTGCATCTCCACAACATATATCAAAATTGTGACATTAATAGTGCTGTTTAACAACAAATTATTTTTCAGTTTTGTTTTTAAGTAACAAATTAATAATAATAAAAACATAAATAACCATTTGCCTTTTTGTTTGCATCTCCATAACATATATCAAAATTGTGGTAGGAAATATGGTCAGAACAAGTTAAATGCAACACAGGACACCCTATTAATGGGTTAGAAGTGTTAAATGGGTTTATTCTTAGATTCTAGAAGATTTAAAGTGTTTGTTACAAGGGTGTCACCATGGGTTCTTATGGGTTAAACTCACTTATGGATTTTACAGGGAGCCAGTGCAGCGAAGCTAGAACAGGAGAAATATGATCTCTTTTCTTGGTTCTTGTTAGTACACGAGCCGCAGCATTCTGGACCAACTGAAGAGTTTTAAGGGATTTATTGGAGCAGCCTGACAGTAAGGAATTACAGTAATCTAACCCTGAAGTAACAAAAGCATGAACTAATTTTTCTGCATCCTTTTGAGACAGGGTGTGTCTAATTTTTGTAATATTACGTAGGTGAATCAATGCAGTCCTTGAAGTTTGTTTTATATGGGAGTTAAATGACCTGATCCTGATCAAAGATAACTCCGAGATTGCTTACAGTGGTATTGGAGGCAACTATCTATCAACTGTATTTGCCCGTTCACTTACAGTGCACAGACGCCCGCATTGTTGATTCTGAAGGCCCGGGCAGATTTCATACAGCCTGGCAACATAAGATAGCTGAATTCTGATTGGATAAAAACTCTAACCTAAAAACAACAGCACTGGAAGGAGCATAATATGACATGAAGAGAATATGAATACTTTTAGATATTTAGGGAAAGTAAATGAAAAATTAAATTAACCTTTGTCATAATCATGATCATGATTTCTGGTCATGTTAGGCCAGCAGAGAAGGCCTTGCTGGCCCTGACGACCCACCACTGCTAGATTCACTATAAGGGGCGTTCTCAGCAGGAAACACATCACAATAAGGAATATAATAAGCTCAAAGAGGACAGTGAAGCTGCTGTGCGCCCCCTGCTGGCTGTCAGTGAGCATCATGTTTATATCTGAAATGTTTGTTGTAACTACATTTCTACTTGCAGTTATTTATAGTTATTACCTTTCCTTTTCTTCTTCTTTTAGTTTTCATATTCAAACCAATCATTATTTGTTCTTCTAAATCTCTTTTTACCTGTAACATTTATGTCTCCACATATTCTTTTATATTTTTCACCCTATTCTTATTTTAGTTGAGTTAATGATTCTTTGTGCTGCAACGACTGGATTTCCTCCTGAAGATTAATATTGTGTTAAATGTGCACAAAGAACAAACAGAATGATTCTGCAGCATGTCAACAACAGAATTAAGGTTTTATTGAAGATAAAATAAAATAAATAACTTTACACCAGAGAGAGACAACATGTGATAAATCATCTCAGCAGCTGGAGGTCAGAGGTCGGACAGGTGTTCAGGTGCTCAGG
The DNA here is from genome assembly GCF_030273125.1 of Centropristis striata. NCBI lineage: Eukaryota > Metazoa > Chordata > Actinopteri > Perciformes > Serranidae > Centropristis > Centropristis striata. The sequence goes on from NC_081533.1 coordinate 31,564,844, forward strand.
TGGACCTCAGCGAGGAGTAGACCACCTGTGGCTCGGGCAGAAACTCTGAACACAAACAAACATTATGAAAATATTTAATAAGTCAGATTTATTCATATTTTATGTGCAGAGTGACATTTGAATAAAGCAGCAGCTCTACCTCTCGTCCTGTTCGCTCTGATCTCTATCTGTCCGTAAGAGACGTCTTCACTTCTCCTCACAGATGAATAAACTGCATCTGGAACATAAAGTACATGCAGCTGACCTTCCTGCAGGTAGAACAGCTGATAATCATCGTGTCATCTTGAGCATTGCAACATGTTAATAACTGCTGCATGGTTATTGTTCATGTAGAATCATTAAGAGTTATAATTGGCTGCTGTAGCACTGCTGTGAAAAGTTTTATCCTCCTCGCTTCACCTCCACACTGACGTCATTCACAACTACTACAGCAAACGGATTGCATGGCTGGAAATATGCATCAGGTTGTTGTTTGTATTTTTTGTTGTTTTATGTCTCTTATGCTACCTGTACACCAGAAGACTTTGAAAAGATTTGGAAAAGACTCCTGGAAGACTATCAGCTCACACCTGCTCACATCTAAAGACAAGTGTTGAGAGTTTTTAGTCCCAGCCTAGTCTCACACTGAGATTCTACAAAGACTGTCAATGTTTCAGGGTCACTATTTACAAGACTACAACTAGATTCTTTTAGCATTTTTTAATTGCAATTTTTTTCCTCATCATGCTCTAAGTAAAAACTGACTAAATGGAGGAGAAGCAGCTTTTGGCTCCAGCTGCTCTAGTGTGTGCAGTGGTTTGTGTTGAAAAACAAAAAAAAAACAAAAAAAACAATAAATAGAAGAATAGACTCCACAAAATGCCCCTCACAAAGCTGAAAAACGGTTTCTGTTTTCCTGACACGAAAAGTTGACTATTTTACAGTAAACAAAATAGATATAAGGAAGAATAAAGGAAAGGAAAATCTATAAATGAATTCATGATATACATTTATGCCCTATTTAATTATGCATTTGATTGAATAGTTATATGTATCAGCTCTTTCAACTCTCATTTAGTTAATCATGCAATAATTATCGATTATTTATTACTTATTTATAGGCCTACATTTACTTTTACTGTTCTCTTGACTAAGAAACAGCGCCCCCAAAATCCCGCTTGTGGCCGTAAATATATTACATCACTATATGTTTTATTTAGGACTGAGCTTATTAGCATTATTGTGATGTTCCTTTTTCCTGTGGAAGTGGTTTTACTGGCCGGTCTGGAACCAGGGACTTTTCCCAGCTTATATATTGATTGGTGATTGTGTTACGTCACTGCGACTTGCGATCATATCAAACACGTTTGATATGACAGAAGCCCCAGAATAATATAAAGAGAAGCACCTTATACCCTATGTGCCTTATGTTATTTTATTTTTATATACTGTATTTGATTTACTGTAACTGACATTTTTCTTTGTATATCTTGTTTATATACTGAATGCCTGTATTTCTTTCATTCTTAAATAAAGATCTGAAAAACAAACAAAAAAAAAACACGTTTGATATGATCCAAACCCAAGACTAGGAAAAGACTGATATGAAACAGCGCAGATTACTACCTTACACTTAACGATCGGGATGACGGAGCGCTGTGACTCCAGTAAAACTCTTAGATTTACTGAAGACTTTCAGTTTTTAGTCTGGGACTGCGGAAATCGTTTGGTGTAAGCCCAGCATTAGAAGTTGTTTTGTGTGGAGGGGGCGTGGTGCATCAGCTGCAGGAGAATAGCATTACCTGAATAGCATTAGCTAATCACTCTCTCCCTTTTAAAAACACAGTAGTGTGCTGGACCTGAGAGAGACAGAAGACTGGAGCACACACTCAGCCAAGCAGACGGAGCACGGCAGCATAAAGCCCGAGGAGGTGCCTGCGACCGGCTCTGTGTTATTGTTTAATGCTACCTGTACACCAGAAGACTTTAAAAAGATTTGGAAAGACTCCTGGAAGACTATCAGCTCACACCTGCTCACATCTAAATCAATCAGTCAATCTAGCAGGGTCACTATTTACAAGACTACAACTAGATTTTCTTTAGCATTTTTTACCTACCATGCAATGTTTGTGTGTGCAGTCGTTTGTGTTGAAAAAAAAAGAAAAGAAAAGAAGAGAAGACGCCACAAAATGCCCCTCAGAAAGCTGAAAAGGGGTTTCTGTTTTTCTGACATGAAAAGTTGATTGTTTTACAGTAAAAATAGACAAGAAGAATAGATAAGGAAGAATAAAGGAAAGGAACATTTTGAAAATAATTCATGATATATACATTTATGTCCTATTTAATTATAATTTGTTTAATTGAATAATTATACTTATCCACTCTATCAACTTTAATCATCAACTTTGATCACACATTAATCATCAATTATTTATTACTTATTTATGTATACATTTATTTATACATTTTAACTGGGTCTGCTTACTGTTCTCTTGACTAAGAAACAGCGCCCCCCAAATCCCCCTTGTGGCCGTAAAGATATTGCATCTCTATATTTGTATTTAGGACTGAGCTTATTAAAATTATTGTGATGTAACTTTTTCCTGTGGAAGTGGTTTTACTGGCCGGTCTGGAACCACTCATCTATTGGTTGGTGATTGTGTTACGTCACTGCGACTTGGGATCATATCAAACACGTTTGATATGATCCAAACCCAAGACTAGGAAAAGACTGATATGAAACAGAGCAGATTACTACCTTACACTTAACGATGGAGATGACAGGAGCGCTGTGACTCCAGTAAAACTCCTAGATTTACTAAAGACTTTCAGTTTTTAGTCTGGGACTGGGAAAATCGTTTGGTGTAAACCCAGCGTGTAAACCCAAAAGCGTGTGTTTAAATAAGGAAAGCTGAACTGTCCCTGTGCTCCGTGTCATACCTGTTGAGGAAGAACCCACAGTGGCTCAGACTACGCCACATTTTGTGTCTCTTTGAAGTCATTTTGTGTCTCTCTTTGAAGTCGTTCTGCTTGCAACCTTTTTTTTTTTTTTGCTCTCTCTGAGGTTGTTTTTAGGTCTCTGGGGTCAGTTGTATCTCTGGTTGTCATTTAACATCTTTTGTAGGCTTTTGCATCTCTTTGTAGTCATTTTGTCTCTTTGTAGTTGTTTTGTGTCTCTTAAGTAGTTTTGCATCTCTTTGTAGTTGTTTTGTGACTATTTGAAGTGATTTTATGTCTCTCTTTGAAGTCGTTTGCTTGCAATTTGTAGTTTTTTGCTCTCTGAGGTTGTTTTTAGGTCTCTGGGGTCAGTTGTATCTCTGGTTGTCATTTAACATCTATTGTAGACCTTTTGCACCTCTTTGAAGTCATTTTGTGTCTCTTTGAAGTTGTTCTGCTTGAAACTATAGTTTTTTTTCTCTCCCTCTCTGAGGTTGTTTTGAGTCTCTAGAGTCAGTTGTATCCCTAATTGTCATTGAGCATTTTGTGACTTTTTTTGTCTCTTTGTAGTTATTTTGCATGTTTTTGTGGTGATGTAAAATCTTTTAAGAGTTGTTTTCTGTCTCTTTGTTGTCCTTTTACATGTCATTCTACTTGAGGTTGTTTTGTATTTATTTGTAGTTATATTGTGAGTCTTTGTAGCTGTTTGTATCTCTCTGATGTTGTTTTGAGTCTCTTGAGTTATTTTTTGTCTTTTTTGATTATTTGCATCTTTGTTATCATTTAACATTGTTTTGTCTCTTTGTAGTTGTTTCACGTCTCCTTGTGGTCATTTCAACGTGTCGAAGCGTGTTAGCAGCTAATGTGTAAAAAGCAGCAGCTGTACCTCTCGTCCTGTTTGCTTCACGACTCCTGTCCTCTCTTCTTCTCACTGATGAATAAACTGGAGATGGATTCATCTCTGGTAAACAGCAAAAAAATAGATATTATTATGACTGTAACTGCTCAGTGCAGTTAGACATTCATAATATTAACATCCATGTAGGATAGTGACAACAATATCAATAAAATTAATAAAGGTCAGACGTAGTTGGTGGAAAAACAAACATGAAAAGCTATAGAGTCAAGAATCCGTCCTGCGGTTAAACAAGAAAACCAAATTCAGCTGAAGACAACAGGAAAGTGTACGGCAGCAGCTTCTGTTTGCTTCGACCACAGAGTTTTTTTTTCCTGTCACACATGAAAAAAAGCTTCAGATCAGGACAGAAGCCTCATGCCTCAACAACATTTCATCTTACTATGTGGCTGTTTTGATTGTGAACAAATGTTACCCATGCATTTTTTAAATATTGTCTGTAAAGTGATAAATAGATAAATTAAGCAATAAATGAATAGCTTTTTGTACATGCAAAGAATACTGTCACTAAACTTTAAACACTGAGAAATCTGCACCCACAAACAGGCAAATCATATTTCATGTGTTTTTAAATGAAAACTTAAGTGTCCCACCTTCAAGTTTCCTCCGGACACATCGTCTCACCAGTATGACCAGTACAACCAGTACAACCAGCAGCACCAGGAGACCACAGGAGACTGGAACAGACAGCCACACTGAGAGAGCCGGAGGGGACGACGGGGGAGGAGGAGGAGGAGGAGGAGGAGGAGAGGGAGAACCGGGCACGGAGGCCGATGGAGGAGGAGTAATGTTTGGTTTTCCTAAAGAAAAAAATACATAAAAATGAATGAGAGCACTTGTTAGGTCAGTTTGAGTCCCGTTTTGTGTATTTTGCAAGTTTTTTTTGTTTCTCCGTGTCGTCAGTTTGTGTCTTTGTAGTTGTTCTTCATCTACTTCTATTAACAATAGTTTTTTGTCTCTTAATGGTTGTTTTGAGTCTATTTGACATCATTTTGCGGATCATAGTAGTTGTTTTGTGCATCTTTACAGTTGTTTTGCATTTTGCTGTATATAGTATTTTTGTTATTTCACATTTCATATTTGTCATTGTTTTGTGTGTCTTTGTAGTTATATAGTTTTAATCATTTTATGTATCTTTGTAGTGTTTTAATATGTTTGTGGTTGTTTCCATGTCTTTGTAGTTGTTTTGCATATTGTTAAAGTCACACAACTTATCTTTGTAGTTGTTCTATATATCTTTGTAGTCATTTTTTGTATCTTTGTAGCAGTTGTGCGTATCTATGTACCTGTTTTGTGTATCTTTGTAGCAGTTGTGTGTATCTTTTCCCTCCTCACCTGTGACAGTGACCCAGCTGGGTTCAGACTCTCCAACACTGCTGATGTGACACTTGTAGAGACCTTCATCAGACCTGGAAACATGGTGGATGGTCATGTGACCTTCAGGCTCAGTCCTGATGAAGGAGCCATCTTTATAGAAACCAGCTGGGAGGTTGGAGGACGTCTCTGTTTCACAGTGCAGAGTGACATCATGTCCCTCCATCACAGGGAGGACAGGACTCTGCAGGATCACTGGACCATCTGAACACAGAGACAAACTGCAGCATTTCATCTTACACACAGCTTCATCAACACTGAGTCCACAGTCTGATCTTACCAGTGACAGTGATGTTGATGGTGTTACTGGTTGCTCCCTCTCTGGACTCACACCAGTAAACTCCACTGTCCATTGGGACCAAAAAGCCCATCGTACAGGATGAACCAGCTGATCGTCCCCACTCAGCTCCACTTTGAGTCCTGGTTTCTCTGGTTGTGTTCCTCCTCAGAGTCCATCCAGCAGAGCTGTCGTCCTCCTCACAGCTCAGAGAGACAGACTGTCCTTTAAACATCTGAGAGCTGCTGGGACTCACAGTCAGAGAGGCTGAGAAGAGATTAAATCAGAATATCAAAACTTTGCCCCCTCTAAAGGGCCGTCCACAAATAAATGATCACTCAAAATATAAAAATCTCTCTATCTAACAGTGGATCTCACAGTCCACAGCAGAAAATAATAGCGAATAGTTGGGCTCACTTTCAGAGCAGCTTGATGAAAAATATAAACACAGACAATGCCGCGCCTAGTTCAAACTCTTTTACATTTGATTTCTTGTCATTATTATCAAGTGCATCTCTCCTTCTGTCCATGCCTCCCTGATGCACGCCACCACAGCAGAAATTCATCTCACTGTGTTTTGTAAAAATTAATTAAACGGGTTAGGACACTTGGGCCTTTATTGGGCCAAATATGCATTTTCTTTGCCTGCATGTTTTTTGGGGAAATTTCAGTTTACGTTTAGTGTTTTTCCTCTCAGAGTTTATAATGGGTGTGTTTTGGATGAATGTTCAAAGTTAGAGGGACATCCTACTCTGGATTTAATGGGACGTACAGATTTGTCTCAGGTCTCAGTGAGCGACTCTGACCGACTGTCCCATAGATACCAATGAGAACTTCGGAGCAGACTTTTCTTAGCTACCGTCTTGTTCACATGTTTTTACTACAGACATGAAATCTACATACAATCAACATGTTCAGCAGAGACTTTTCTTTCTCATCACACTCATATTTTGTTGTTTGGACAAAACACAAGCAGTGTGAGAGCTGAGATCTGCATTAAATCACCTTCCTCTGCTGTCTGTAAAGGCTGTTTTTACAAGTAAAAGTCCCACAAAATAACTGTGTCTCCATAAGAAGTTCAGGATATGAGGACAGAGGACTTGTTTTTCATGAGTCTTTCTGAACAAACAGATTTAAAGAGAAGCTCTTGCGTTGTTTATTTGAGGAGAAACTCAGATTTACTGATCCGTCTATTAAATCACATCATCACTTTGTGTGTTAGTTGAAAAATTTCAGCCCTAAAGTTTACTGACCTTGGTTTGTTGTGCAGCTCAGCAGAGAGGTCATGACTGAAGGGAAACAACACTCACAGGTTGGTTTGAGATTTATAACAATAACTTTAAGTCACAGAAAAGAAATACAAGTATAATCTCTGAGTTTTAGAGGCTGGTCTTGCTCCGGCAGGATGTGCTCTGTGGTCAAAGGTGACAATGTCGTTTAACACCATCGAGGGGAAAATCTGACATTTTAAACATATTTTATGAACAACGTTATTTGACCTCCTTTAAATATCAGTAAATATACTAAACAAGAACCACCTGGAATATAGATTATTTCTGTCTTTGCTCTTGTATCAATGGAAACATTTTCTGACCTTATAACTGCACAAATAAAAATATATAATAGATTTCATATGAAATGTTGCCTGAGATCAATAACATGCTGTAAATATAATAATAAAGCTGTGGTACTCACAGAGCAGCTGCAGAGTAGACGTCTGTCCCATCGTGTCACAAATTGATATCAAGCTGTTTCTGCTGCAGCAGTCAGACCTGCTTCTTCCTCTGTGGTTTATCCTCAGCAGCACAAAAAAAAACATGTGTTCATCATGAGGCACCAGAGACATTTATATGCCTCAAACCTCGGCTCCACCTATGTGGGGCCTAGGTTCAAACCAGTGTTAAAATGGCTATTAGAATGATTCATAATTATCATAAATATTTATCAATTATAATAAATTATATGACTTGATTTACTATAAGTCTCCTCTGGATGGGTCTCATTCTGAGAAAAGAGCCAATTCAACTAAATCAGTCTCAAAAAGTCGCTAAACTATTAACAGTAACTTAATAGTTATAACTAAATATTATCATTTAGTAAAGGTTGAAGACATTTGTGTCATAGAAAGGGTTGGCATCACCCATACATGTGCAGCATTAAATCGACAGAATGTTTATTCCAAAAATTTTCCATTTATTCATGAAAAAATAAACAAATAAAACACACAATTTCTAATCCAAAATACTATTTACAGTGTGTGTGTGTGTGTGTGTAGTATACAAAGAGTGTGAGATATCAGATGAATGTATTTATAACTAATTGTCATAGTTTAGTGTTAGTTAAGTGTTCTTATTGATTTGAACGCCCTCTGTGACGCACTTGTAAAATAAAGTTTTTCTTCTTTTTTTTTTTTTTTTTTTTAAGAGTGAGTCAAACTTTGCAAAGCGCTGATTGGCTGATGGGCGTGACATGATGAGAGGAGAGGACTTGTGACTTTCTGCTCAATGAGCAGCGTGGAGACACACAGAGAGAGAGAGACACACAGAGAGAGACACACACAGAGAGAGACACAGAGAGAGAGAGACACACAGAGAGAGACACACACAGAGAGAGACACAGAGAGACAGACACAGAGAGACAGACGGAGGACTCTTTCAGCTGTCTGTGGATAATGACTCCGGCTCAGGAGGACAGAGATGTCCGGGACGAGGCGCTCGGGGACGGGGGACAGCTCCTGCGGGACACCGGGGACACTCGCCGGTTCTTCAGAGGATTTACCTGAACGGAGTTATTTGACGTCACAGCGTGAGGACCCTCAAACCTTCTTTACCTATTTATTATTACCATCATAATTACAATGGAGGAAATAATGCAAATATAAGACAGGACGCCATTGAATCCGGTTATAAATAATGTTGTAGATACAAAAAGAGAACTTTCTGCATATGTTATTTTTGTTCCAAATAATAGTTTTCACAGGTGTTTTTAAATCTACACGAGCTGCTGTTATTTCTGTTACCAAGATAAATACATAAAAAGCTTATTTCTATTTTATATATACATATATATATATATATATATATATATATATATATATATATATATATATATATATATATATATATACGTAATAATATAATGAAGAAATCAAATATATCATCATAAATATCGTGTTACTACTGTAACTCCCAATTCCTCAAAATCTGATGTTTGCATTTTAAACTATTTATCTTTTTAATTTCACTTGGAGCAGAAAGTTTACAAACTAAGGCTCTAATATTCATTTATTTTGTGCTGTAGCTAAATGTCCGAGTGTCCCTGAATGCAGCAGCAGCCGCAGACACGTCACGGGAGGACTGTCCTTCTTCTCCTTCTCGACAATAACAAACATCTGCAGCTGGGTCCTGTTTAATATCTGAAGACATTAAGGACATGTCTCTGTGCGCTGTCTTCTGTCCGCTGCTGCTGTGTCTGCCGGCTGCAGCTGCAGGTCAGTTCAGGGACTTTTTGTGATGATTCACACAGTGACTCAGTAATGTCGACAGTTGCGGTTATGCGCAGTTGTGTTGTGGAAAAATCGGGGAAAATGGAGACAGAGAGGCTCCTCCCACTCGAGTGGGTAACGGCCCCGCCAAAAAGGATGTAACAAAGGATGGCTATTGCCGTAGTAATAACACTGTGTGTAAAGTATGTAACTTAAGAGAAATAAATTACTTAGGCAATTTTTTGAACATGCCTTTGTGACTTAAGCAAAATATGGTAACACTGGTAACAAGCCTGTCATAAACATGACATGACAAGTATCATGAGCATTAATGTTACTTCAAAGTGTCATTAATGCTCATGAGACATCCCATGTCATGTTTATGACACGCTTATGTCACTCTTATGTAGACACCTTCAAAATAAAGTCTTATCATATCTTGCATAAGTCACAAAGGCATGTTCAAAAAATTGCCTAAGTCACATTTTATTTTGACTTAGGCATAATAGAAATGCTTAAGTCACACACTTGACATAGGCCATTATCTTAAAGGGGTAAAATCACATGATCTGATCAACTGAGGATGTAGGCGATTTTACCATAGGTGGTCGGTGTCATGAGGAGATGATTTAGGCAATGACACAGAATGAAAAGGTGTGTAATCCAAGATGATTATGTCCACGTAAAAAATGTCTCAACTTTTTAAATTAATCATGTTTTTTATATTAAATCTCCACCTGCAAAGTAACTAAAGCTGTCAGATATATGTAGTGGAGTCAAAGTTTAAAGTTACATAAAATGGAAATACTCAAGTAAAGTACAAGTACCTCAAAACAATAAAGAATAAACTAGCGAGCTAGAATAACAAACCTGGTGACAGAAAACATCAAACTGGCTCCAAGTCTCATTAACTCACTAAAAACAGGAAACAAAAGTTAATGTTTACTTCCTCTGCAGCCGTATAATCCTCTGAACCCAATGAGACGTTTCTTTCTACATTCTCCTCGCTGTGTCCTTGTATTTTACGGCAATATATAAAATCTATATAAATTCTGCAGCTCTGTAAAATCAGCACAATCATGGGTAGAAGTGAGAACAACTCAAACATGTTTTTGCGCAGAATAACACAGTACGAATGACAGAAATCAGAAAAATAGTTGAATTTCTCTGATAATTATTATTTTTTTTTAATAAAACAGAATTCACACATTAAGACTTTTCCAAGTGCCCACAAGTGTCACGGATGTCGTAAAAATAATATAAATTATGTTAATACAGTAAATATATGTATATAAAAATGATTATATTTGTAGAATATTTTTTTGTTTTTACTTTGATATGAGTGTTTGGAAACTTGCTGCCTTTTTACTGTTTTTTTTAAAAAAGATTTTGTTTGATATTTCTTTACATTAAATGTTAAGTTTTACTGTAAGAAAACAGAGTTTCTTTAATTTCACAATCAGCAATATGATGTGTAATTTCTTGTATTTTTATAGAGAATTCACTGTAATTTAACATTAAGCAATTAAATAATACTGTAAAAAAACTCCCATTATATTAAAATACAGATTTCTATTTCATGGTAAATATTTATAATACTAATACATTTAATGGTATTTGCACTTAATGTAGAAAAAGCCTGTGAAATAATGCAGTAAATTAGTTTTTTTACAGTTTATTTTTATCTGCTCACAATAAAATAACTTCCGGACGTTCTGTGTTAGTTTTAGAGCAGCTGGAGATCAGAGCGAAGCCTGGAGGTGACGTGGTTCTCCCTTGTCAGGCCGGCCTGGGCGGCGCCATCACGCTGCTGGAGTGGAGACGACCGGACCTAAAGGCACGAGAGTACGTCTTCTTCTACAGGGAAGAGCGCGCATATCCAAACTACCAGCTGCCGTCGGTCCGCGGGCGAGTGGAGCCGAGAGAGCCGGGCATGAAGAATGGAGACGTTTCTGTTGTTCTGAAGGACGTCAGCGTCAACGACACAGGAACGTACGAGTGTCGAGTCACCGTCAGCTTCACAGAACACAACAAGACGATTCGGTCAGAAGTCAGGAACCTCATCCACCTGACCGTCACACACTCAGGTGAGTTTCAAGGGTTCAGGTGAGTTAGTAGAGTTCAGGTGAGTTAGTAGAGTTCAGGTGAGTTAGTAGAGTTCAGGTGAGTTAGTAGAGTTCAGGTGAGTTAGTAGAGTTTAGGTGAGTTGGTAGAGTTTAGGTGAGTTAGTAGAGTTCAGGTGAGTCGGTAGAGTTCAGGTGAGTTGGTAGAGTTCAGGTGAGTTAGTAGAGTTCAGGAGAGTTAGTGGAGTTCATGTGAGTTGGTAGATTTCAAATGAGTTGGTAGAGTTCAGGAGAGTTAGAGTTCAGGTTGGTTTGGTAGAGTTCAGGTGAGTTAGTAGAGTTCAGGTGAGTTAGTAGAGTTCAGGTGAATTAGTAGAGTTCAGGAGAGTTAGTAGAGTTCAGGTGAGTCGGTAGAGCTCAGGAGAGTTGGTAGAGCTCAGGTGAATTAGTAGAGTTCAAATGAGTTGGTAGAGTTCAGGAGAGTTAGTAGAGTTCAGGTGAGTTGGTAGAGTAGAGGTGAGTTGGTAGAGTTCAGGTGAGTCGGTTGAGTTCAGGTGAGTCGGTAGAGTAGAGGTGAGTTAGTAGAGTTCAGGTGAGTTAGAGTTCTGGTGAGTTGGTAGAGTTCAGACTTGCTGACTGTCTCACCTGTTCTCTGCTCTGCAGGTCAGACGACTGGAAACGAGCATGGAAATCTTGGACTGGTAGTTGGTGCGTCAGTTGCTGGTGTGTTTCTTCTTCTTCTCGGTGTTATTAGTTGTATCGTTTATAGACTCAAAAAGAAATCTTCATACAAACCTCCTGCTGATGCTTCGGTCGTGCCAGTGACCTGAAAGGTCTCAGCCCTCTTTATTCCTGACAATAATTCTGTCCTTCTGCTGCTACAGAAAGATATTCCAAAATATATCATAAACTTGTGCACAAGGTGGAGCTTTTGACAGCTCAAGAGACAGAAGTCAGTGTAAATATTCAACCTAAGGTAAGAATATCTTATATAGTTATCTCGGCAGCATAACACAACACAGCATCATCTGCATAGAGATGCCTCTTAGTGTTCCAGCCCCTCAGGAAGAGCGGCAGGCCAGGATGTCCATCTGACATCTTAAAAGCTCTTTTTCTTTTTCTTTGTTTTTTTAGTTGGCGCTGCTATCTTAACCGGCGGCTGACTGGATGCTTAGTTTGTCGTCAGTCAGAAATGATGTGAAATGAGTAAATGTCTAAAAACCGGAAAGGTCTGGACTCTGCCAGTTATTGGTAGATGTATGAAACCACATTGAAATAATTAGAAACGTCCATTTTTGAAAAAATAAAGAGTCTGATCAGTTTCATGAGAATGAAAGTTAAAGAGATGAATCGCAGCAGGACACATGATCTCATCCGGAGTAAAGACTCTCTCATCAGTTACTTTTCTATCATTCGTTATTATCAGTATTGTAAGCTCATTAAAACGGACCACAAGGATTCTCATTCTTCATTATCTCCATTTTATGTTCAACTTTCTGCATTTGGTATGTATGTTTCTTATGATGTTAATAAATGTAAATACATCTGAGCATGTTTCCTGTGGTTAATAACGTGTTTTGTCTTGAGCAGCGAGTCTAAAAGAGGCTGTTGTTAAAATTCTGAAAGAACAGAAACATCTCAACCAGCCACGCAGTAACCACATCCGACCAGTGTGTGCAGCTTTATAAACCGCAGCGTGCAGCGAGGTGCTTTCATGTGAAATATGCTCCGAAATCCAAATCAAAAAGTCCTTTACCTCCTTCTTTATGTGGTTTTAACTAAACTACTGAAGTTATTTTCTGTCCCGCGGAAATATCTCCAGCTGTGTTGGTGTTTATAATAAACTGAAGGATGAAGAATTCTGCTTCTGAAGATTAATAAGCAGGAAAACAAAGCATTGGTTAATAACCATCCTACATTCTTATTTTTAAATTAATTAATTTAGTGTTTTGCTTTTTAAAAGGGTTTTAGATGGTTGTTTTAATTTATTGTATGTCATTCTAATTATATATATATATATATATATATATATAATATATTTTACAAAGGTATTTAGGTGATTTTATATATTGGTCTTTAATTTAATAATATACATCTTTTTTTCCCCCAGCTGGTGGGGTGCTGCCACCTGCTGGCTGCTTCCTGTCACTGCTCAAATTAGTAATATAAGTATATATATATATATATATATATCATTATATAAGATGTATTGTTCCAAAAGTGGACATTTCTGTAGGATGACCTGATTTAAATAGTTCAATTTAATCTACAAATATATTAATTCATAAGAATTAAATGCACACAAAAGAAAAGTAATGTATTTATGAAGTCAATAAGTTTAAATAAAAAACATTTTGTTGTTTTGTTACAGTATTTATTTCTGTTCATTTCTTTGCATATATTTTTTCAGAGTTTCCAATATATATTTTTTTTTTCAAGCCTCACAACATATTCGTTTAAATGAGCCCTGTGTTGACAAAATTAAAATGCTTCTTATGTAAATGCATCAATAATAATAATCCAACAATATACTTGGAATATAAGTACATTTTGATGCTTTCGTACTTTTACTTCAGTAAGTTTTGAATGCAGGACTTTTACTGCAGTGGAGTCATGTCACAGTGTGTACTAGTAGTTTTAGTGCAGTAAAGGGTCTGAATACCTGTGGTGGAATGTAACTAAGTACATTTACTCAAGTTCTGTACCTAAGTACACTTTTGAGGTACTTGTACTTTACTTACAGAGTATTTCCAGATATGTAACTTTATGTTTTTTACTCCAATGCGTTTAGCTGACAGCTTTAGTTACTGTTCAGGTTGAGATTTAACATAAAGAACATGATTTAAAATGATTATGCATTTTAAAAAGAAAGAAATAAAACCACATAGCAGTATATAAAGTAGTTAAAATACTGCTCACATGAATGCATCACAAATAATTGTACAAAAGTATATTTTGAATGTATAAAACAATCTGAGTGGATCCATTCTACATAACGAGTACTTTTACTGTTGATACTTTAAGTACATTTTGATACCTTTGTACTTTTACTTCAATAAGTTTTGAATGCAGGACTTTTACTGTAGTGGAGTATATTCACAGTGAGCTATTAGTACTTTTACTGCAGTAATCTGAATACTCCTTCCACCTCTGCCTGTCAGAAGGTTGCGCTTATGGTCCTAAAAGCTGTTTTTCAAACCGCCAACAAACAAGAAGAAGACGGACCGGATGTGGGCGGGGCTTAAGGAGACACTCTGTCCAGTCTGGGATCCAGAGTGATCCAGTTCCAGCTAGTGATGGGAATTTGGGCTCTTTTTAGTGAGCTGGATCATTTGGCTCAGCTCACCAAGAAGAGCCGGAGCTCACGGCTCCCACACGGCTCTTCATTTTACCACTTACACCTTTTATAATTCAGCCAAATTTAGCGCTGTTTTGACTTGTGATTTGTATTTGAACACATATATCACTTAGATTTCAATAAATTGCTGTAGCCAATTGCATTTACAGTAAAAAAAAAATCCACAGTGAAAAGTTCGGCGAATATCATGCAATAATCTTATTTCCGTATTTAGAAGCAGAAGAAGAAATAGAGTACTTTATTAATCCCACAATGGGGAAATTCAACCTCTGCATTTAACCCATCCTTTTTTACACACAGGTGAACACACAAGTGAACACACCATGCAAGGAGCAGTGGGCAGCACATTACTGCGCCCGGGGAGCTGTGGAGGGGGGGGTTAGGTGCCTTGCTCAAGGGCCTAGTCCTAGACCTGTCAGTACCGGGATTCGAACCAGTGACTCTCCAGTTACAAGCCCGATTCCTAACCTCTTTCATTATTTGATTTTGATTGCCAATTGAAAATGGAAAGAACGAATGATACACGGATTTTGGTTGGCTGCTGCGTCACCACCTAAAATTGGCCAATTGCAAATATCAGAGATGGGCCATTTGACACTGAGGTTCCGAAGCCTGTTTCACTCTTTTAAAGCAGACTGGTTGGAAACACTGTGTTGAGGCTTGTATCAAAGCTCCGTGATCACGTTTGAAGCTTCATACGTCACAACGAAGCACCGGAAGTGAGGTGAATGATTCCAGTTGTTGTCGCTGCTTCATTCGTTTTAAGGAGACGTGAAATGATCGCTGTTCCCCCTGCTTCATAGAACTTAATTTTCACACTGTAGCACAAGCACAATATTCACTTTTTTCACATTGTGGCACAAGGAAGCCCTTCATTTATCCTTTATTTATTTCTGGAGGAATCATTGAGGGCAACCCCTCATTTACAATGATGTCGAGAGTACAGAGAGAACACAATGGAAAACAAACAGCACAGACAAAAAACTTGAAAAACATTAAAAACAGTTACAGTGAAAGGCAGAGTTATTGGTTATCATAGTTTTAAACTGGCTCATAGTTATAATTGTGTTGAGTTTGAGTGAATGTTGTAAAATGTTTCAGGTAGATGCAGCAGAAAAACTGAAAGCAGTTTTTCCAAATTCAGTATTAGTTTGGGGAACATTGAGCATTAAACATTAATCACTAGAGCGTGTTGGATAATTACTATGTGACCAGTTTAATAAAGTGCTGAGGTATGGTAACCCTGATTTTCAATCACAGCCTTCATGTGTCTTGGCATGCTCTCCACCAGTCCTTCCCCCTGCTGTTGGGTAACTTTATGCCACTGCTGGTGCAAAAATTGGTTCGCATAGTGCAAGGCTCTCTGAGATGGGCGAGAGTTTTTTAGGCCGACAAAACCTGTTATAAACCCAGAAGAATATTTATATGACAAAAACAGATTATCAGCCGGGCGGATAAGATATAAATGTAAACGTGAGTCGTAACGTTACATTAATATCACCAAACGGAGCCGTGCGGTTACAGTAGAGTTACTGTGTGTGTGTGAGCCTTGCTCACAGGGTGCTGTGATGCGTCTAGTGCAGCATGCTAGGAAGCTGTTGCATGTAGGGATGCATGTGACCTCCCTCCCTTAGTCCCTGCTGCTGGCCAACCCAGTCCTGGGTAAAGGAAGCCGAGTGCGTAAGTCTTCCGAGGTCAGTACAGAGCCTCTCCTCCACCAAGACCCCTCCAGTGCCTCATCGCGGCAGCACACGGTAACTGGTAGTCTTGCAACACCAGGCTGAACTGGTGGGGGATCTCGGAGCAGCAGTGGGCCCCAGAGGTAGGTAGCCAAGGCCCACCAGGTGTGGACACGTCCTGGCTACTTCCATCCACTGCCCCAGTGCCTCCTGGGCAAACCTTTGGTTTCATGGCTACGGGAGTAAACCCCTAACGAAAAATCAGTGGAGAAGACCCGCGTTAGGCAGACACCAACGGACCGGTGTTCTGGCAGTCCTCTGCAACCCCGCCTGGCCGAAGGTCGTCTTGAGCTTTTCATGCCACTGGAAGAGGTCAGTTGGGGCCAAAGACAAAGTGAGGATACGGACTGCGCACCCCTACCATCACTCTAATCAATTCATCGCGCAGGCATTTGTCCCCCAACCCCCACTCCCCCTTCACCCCCCCCAACCCCTGTAAAAGTCCTGCGGTGATGGGGAAGGGCAGTAGATGCAGGTCAAGGATGTGACTGGCAGTATCTAGTCCAACCCTGCACGTAGGCGGCGTGAGATAGATGATCGATTGAGGCACGGGATGGAACAGCGTCCCTCCCCGGCAGCTCCCCATGTGACTGAGCAGTTCCACCCTGCTCACCCTGAAATGGGAAAGGCCTAGAAAAGGTGGCCTAAAAATGGTCTGTTCCTCCAGCCCGGGCAGATTACTGCAACTGCCGGGCCATCCCTCAACGCGGTCGAAAACATATAAGAAAAAAAACTATAATCTTCACGATCGCGACTTGGAATGTCCGCACCCTCCTGGATACACGTGCTCCCATCTGCCGCCCACAGCATAGGACGGCACTGGTTGCACACGAACTAAACCGCTACAGCATTGACATCGCAGCCCTGAGTGAAACCCGGTTTCATGGAGAGGACTCACTAACGGAGGTGGGAGAAGGCTACACCTTCTTCTGGAAGGGACTGCCAGAAGGATCCCGCCGCCTCCATGGAGTGGGTTTTGCTATCAGGACCAGCCTGCTGCACACAATCCCTGAAACCCCAGTTGGTATCAGTGAAAGGCTGTTGACATGGCGTATACCCCTTGTAGGAGCTGAATGTGTTTGGTTGAGTGTTTATGTGTGGTGTAATTCACTCAATGTATATGTGGGGTCGCTATGCTGTTACCTGGGGAGCTCAGGTGTATATAGGTGTGATTGTTCACTCTTTGTGCAGGGTTTGACCCGGAAGGGCAAACGGTTTTTTGACCGCCGCTACGCCGCTGCGCCGCTGTAGCGCTTTAGCAGTGTAATGCATCATGCCGGTATTTGTTTGTATGTTTTTTCTTTGTTTACATTGCACGGCAATAAACGGACTATGATGTGCAACAGCGTGAACATTTATTCAATACGGTAGAAGAGCATCAGTCAAGGCGAGGCGTGTCAACCAAGTTATTCCGGGACCCAAATACCTCAGTAACTCAGTATAAGACTGAGCTCCTATAATACCCCTCACCAAAAACCGTCATGCCACCCTCATCAGTGCTTATGCCCCGACCTTGGATGCAGACCTTGAGAGCAAAGAAACATTCTATGCCTCCCTAAACTCCGCCATAGGTAGAACATCTTCTGCTGACAAGCTTATTCTCCTTGGGGACATCAACGCGAGAGTAGGCTCTGACAGCGAGCTATGGAAGGGAGTCCTTGGTCAGCACGGTGTTGGCCAGATCAATGATAATGGCCTCCGTCTTCTCTCTCTCTGCTCTGAACATCAGCTGGTCATCACAAACACCTTGTTCCAACTAAAGGACAAATTCAAGACCTCCTGGCAGCACCCTCGCTCTAAACATTGGCACCTACTGGACTACATCATCGTCCGCAGTGTGGACAGGAAGGAGGTGTTAATCTCTAGGGCCATGCGGGGAGCTGACTGCTGGACTGACCACCGACTGATCAGAGCCAAATTCCAGATGGATATCCGTCCCCAGCTCAAGAAAACACCAGCAAAGAAAAAGCCCAACTGTGACGCACTAAAATCCAACCATTGTGTAGATCAGTTAAGGGCCCAGCTTGCAAGAAATCTCTCTGCAATCCCTGATACCCCATCAGACCCCGACATCAACGCCACCTGGAGTTCCCTACGTACTGCCATTTATCAGGCAGCAGAGACATCAATGGGTTTCACTATGCGTAAACACCAAGACTGGTTTGACAACACTTCACCGGATATCCACAACCTCCTCCAGTCAAAACACAAAGCACATGCTGCTCTCCTAGCTAACCCACAATCCCCCACTGCCAAGAGTCACTGCATCTCCATCAGAGCCTAAGTACAGCGCACCCTCAGAGTCATGGAAAATGACTGGTGGACCAGGAAAGCCAGCGAGATCCAACTTTACGCTGACACAAATAACACTCATGGATTCTATGACGCCATCAAATCCATCTATGGTCCCCAGAGGAAAAGCACAATACCAATAAGATCGGCTGATGGACTCACCCTACACAAGGACACTCAACAGATCCTGGACAGATGGGCTGAGCATTTCAATACTCTCCTCAACTCCCAAAACCCTTCCAACCCATCCATACTCGCAGATTTCCCAAACGTCCCCCTTGTTCACCATCTGGATTCCCCGCCCAGTTTCACTGAGGTTCACAAAGCCATGAAAAGCCTCAAAAACAACAAGAGTCCTGGCCCTGATGGAATCCCTGCGGAAGTGTTTAAACATGGTGGCTACCTCCTCACCCGTCGGCTTCACCAGCTGATAAATAACATCTGGTCCTCGGAAACCATCCCCCAGGAGTGGAAGGATGCAGAGATCATCACCATCTATAAGATGCTATAAGATATAAAGCTGACTGTGGCAACAGCAGGGGAATCTCCCTTCTCTCTGTTGCTGGCAAAGTGCTAGCCAGAGTCATGCTCTTTCGATTGGTCTCTCACATTTCCGAGGACATCCTACCAGAGTCACAGTGTGGGTTTAGGAAAGACCGCAGTACTACCGACATGATCTTTGTAATTAGACAAGTACAAGAAAAATGCCGGGAACACCACAAGGATCTGTACATAGCCTTCATCGACTTGTCCAAGGCATTTGACACCTTCAACAGGAAACTCCTCTGGGAATTATTAGGAAGGTTGGGGGTTCCACCAAAGTTCCTCAACATTCTTAAAAATCTCCACGATGGAATGCAAGCCTGCGTTTGCATCGGAGGCCAGAAATCCCCCTTTTTTAATGTAAAAGCAGGGGTCAGGCAGGGCTGTGTCCTAGCCCCTGTCCTGTTCAACATGTTCCTGTCTGCAGTCACCCTCCTCTCACACAAAGCCCGGGAAACCACAGACGGTGTCCACATCCAGTTCCGACTGGATGGAAACCTATTCAATATCTGGCGCCTGCAGGCCTTCACCAAAATCACCACAAAACAAATCCTGGAGCTCCAGTACGCTGATGACTGCGCACTTCTCGCTCACACACCAGATGCTCTGCAACGGGCACTTAATGTGGTAACCACCATATACAGTGCCCTTGGACTCAAAGTCAACACATCCAAAACCCAGCTCACAATCGTCCCACACTTCACCTACCTTGGAAGCGTCCTCTCACCCACCTGCAACATCGACAGTGACATCCAGGTCTGTATAGCCCTAGCCTCCTCTGCCTTTGGTAGGCTTAAAAACAGAGTATTCAAAAATAGAAACCTGACAGTTTCTACAAAAGCAGCTGTATACAAAGCAGTTTGTCTGTCCACACTGCTGTACAGCTCGGAAGCCTGGACACCATATCAAAGGCACATCAGAACACTGGAGGCATTTCACATCCGCTGCCTGCAAAGGATCCTGGGTGTGTCCTGGGAGGACAGAATCCCTCATGTGGACATCTTCAACTGCACCCACACAACAAGCAGTGGTGTGCTCCTTGCCCAAAGACACCTGCGTTGGGTTGGGCATGTAGTCTGCATGCCCATCCAGCGACTCCCCCGCCAGATCCTCTATGGCCAACTTCAGGCAGGTCGTAGGTCTGCTGGGGGACAGCGAAAACGGTACAAGGACCACCTCAAAACCCTCCAGCATCCCTGGAAAGCCTGGCTGCTGACCGTCCCACATGGCGCTCAGCCAGCCACCAGGGTGTAGCACACCTCCAGGAGCAGACCACTGAGAGGAGAATACAGCGGCATGCACAGAGACACCAGCGCGCTGCAGGGGCCCCCCTCTCATGTACAGACTACATCTGCCCCACATGTGGCAAACCATGCGGGTCGCGCATTGGCCTCCATAGCCACATGAAATGGCACCAACGTAACCCCCCACAATAACCCAGCTCAAATGGAGCAACGTCATCATCGAATACGATGGACAGCCATAAGCAAGCAAGCAAGCACTGTATGTAACATAGCTGCAGTTACAGAAACCAGCTGTTCACACTGGAACATTGAGGGTTATGTTGTACAGACATGCTCTAAATATTAATGATGGTTTTAGATAGCTTTCTCCACCATGGCATCTCACTGATCCCCTCTCTCTCTGTGTCTGTCTGTTGCTATAGAAACAGGGAGAAAAAGAAGGACTCAGACATCACGCTGTCAGCTCTGTGACAAATCCTTCACAAGAGCTGGTTCATCTATGAGTTCACGCTGGAGAGAAACCGTACAGCTGTGACCAATGTGGGAACGTGTTTGCCTTGCCACAGAGTCTGAGACAACATCAACTTGTTCATACTGGAGAGAAACTGTATAGCTGTGAGCAATGTGGGAAAGCTTTCAGTGAGGCAACGAACCTGAGAGTACATCAATGTAGTCACAGTGGAGAGAAACCGTACAGCTGTGACCAATGTGGGAACGTGTTTATCTCGCCACAGAGTCTGAGACAACATCAACTCGTTCATAGTGGAGAGAAACTGTATAGCTGTGAGCAATGTGGGAACGCTTTCAATGAGGCAACGAACCTGAGAGTACATCAATGTATTCAGACTGGAGAGAAACCGTACAGCTGTGACCAGTGTGGGAACACTTTCACTAGGGCATCCAGCCTGACAATACATCAACGCATTCATAGAGGAGAGAACCCGTACTGCTGTTTCCAATGCGGGGAAACTTTCACTCAGGCAGTAAGCCTGACAGTACATTCAACGCATTCACACTGGAGAGAAACCATACAGCAGCGACCAGTGCGGGAAAACCTTTTCACAACGTGTTGCCATTATGTCCACACACATGTTCACACTGGAAAGAAACCGTACTGGTGTGAACACTGTGGAAACACTTTCACCACAGCACAGGCCCTGAGACAACATGAACACATTCATACTGGAGAGAAACCGTACTGGTGCGGACAATGTGGGAAAAGGTTTTCTCAGAGTAGTGGCCTTAAAGCTCACCAACGTGTTCACACAAAGTCTTCTTAAGCATTTTAAAGACAAGCCAGCTATTTCTTCATGCCTCCTCTCCATGTGATGTGTTGTTATATTCAGAGCTTCTCTCTTCAGTAAAGGTGATGGTTGCTGTTGAACCTTCATCCTGACAGAGTTGTTGCTTTAATAATCTTTTTTTTTAATGTTCTCATTAAATGTTTGTACACAAAGAGAAGCTTTGACTCGTCTTTTCAAACTGTGAATGCTTGAATCAGTGTTTGTTGATCTGTTGTTTCTCCTTCTCAGCATCAACATGGTCATTATTATTATTAATTATCTGACAGCAGTAAGATAATAAATAACATTAAATGGAATGTAACTTATTTCATTTACTCAAGAACAGGAACATTTACAGGTATTTGTACTTCAGCTGAATATTTCCATTTTAAATCACTTTATACTTATAATCCACTACTATATGTCTACCTCACAAGTGTGACATATGTACTATAATATATAAGTGAAATGTTAAAATTGGCATGTGGAAGTTTGTTCTCATTTTTTGTCATCTCTTCCTCCACCACCTTCAGGTGTGATTTGAGTTTTTCTATTGACGTCTTCAGTTCTTCCTTCTGTTCAGTCACTACCAAAATCATATCATCTATATCTTTACGTTCTTCCTCTTTCTCCTGTGATATTTTCTCTTCTAATTCCTTTATTGCCATTCTTCCTTTGAGGAGCTGCTCTGCTTCTCCTCTTCCAACATCTGTACACAATCATGTACAGACTACATCTGCCCCACATGTGGCAAACCATGCGGGTCGCGCATCGGCCTCCATAGCCACATGAAATGGCACCAACGTAACCCCCCACAATAACCCAGCTCAAGTGGAGCAACGTCATCATCGAATACGATGGACAGCCATAAGCAAGCAAGCAAGCACTGTATGTAACATAGCTGCAGTTACAGAAACCAGCTGTTCACACTGGAACATTGAGGGTTATGTTGTACAGACATGCTCTAAATATTAATGATGGTTTTAGATAGCTTTCTCCACCATGGCATCTCACTGATCCTCTCTCTCTCTGTGTCTGTCTGTTGCTATAGAAACAGGGAGAAAAAGAGGGACTCAGATATCACCGCTGTCAGCTCTGTGACAAATCCTTCACAAGAGCTGGTTCACCTACGAGTTCACGCTGGAGAGAAACTGTACAGCTGTGACCAATGTGGGAACGTGTTTGCCTCGCCACAGAGTCTGACACAACATCAACTTGTTCATGCTGGAGAGAAACTGTATAGCTGTGAGCAATGTGGGAACGCTTTCAATGAGGCAACGAACCAGAGAGTACAACAATGTATTCACACTGGAGGGAAACCGTACAGCTCTGACCAGTGTGGGAACACTTTCACTAGGGCATCCAGCCTGACAATACATCAACACATTCATAGAGGAGAGAAACCGTACTGCTGTGTCCAATGCGGGGAAACTTTCACTCAGGCAGTAAGCCTGACAGTACATTCAACGCATTCATACTGGAGAGAAACCGTACAGCAGTGACCAGTGTGGGAAAACCTTTTCACAAAATGTTGCCCCTGATGTCCACAGACGTGTTCACACTGGAGAGAAACCGTACTGGTGTGAACACTGTGGAAACACTTTCACCACAGCACAAGCCCTGAGACAACATGAACGCATTCATACTGGAGAGAAACCGTACTGGTGAGAACAATGTGGGAACGTGTTTGCCTCGCCACAGGGTCTGAGACAACATCAACTTGTTCATACTGGAGAGAAACTGTATAGCTGTGACCAGTGTGGGAACACTTTCACTAGGGCATCCAGCCTGACAATACATCAACGCATTCATAGAGGAGAGAAACCGTACTGCTGTGTCAAATGCGGGGAAACTTTCACTCAGGCAGTAAGCCTGACAGTACATTCAACGCATTCATACTGGAGAGAAACTGTACAGCAGCGACCAGTGCGGGAACACTTTCACTGGGGCATCCAGCCTGACAGTACATCAACGCATTCATAGAGGAGAGAAACCTTACTGCTGTGTCAAATGCGGGGAAACTTTCACTCAGGCAGTAAGCCTGACAGTACATTCAACGCATTCATACTGGAGAGAAACCATACAGCAGCGACCAGTGCGGGAAAACCTTTTCACAAAATGTAGCCCCTGATGTCCACAGACGTGTTCACACTGGAGAGAAACCGTACTGGTGTGAACACTGTGGAAACACTTTCAACACAGCACAAGCCCTGAGACAACATGAACGCATTCATACTGGAGAGAAACCGTACTGGTGAGAACAATGTGGGAACGTGTTTGCCTCTCCACAGAGTCTGCGACAACATCAACTTGTTCATACTGGAAAGAAACTGTATAGCTGTGACCAGTGTGGGAACACTTTCACTAGGGCATCCAGCCTGACAATACATCAACGCATTCATAGAGGAGAGAAACCGCACTGCTGTATCAAATGCGGGGAAACTTTCACTCAGGCAATAAGCCTGACAGTACATTCAACGCATTCATACTGGAGAGAAACTGTACAGCAGCGACCAGTGCGGGAAAACCTTTTCACAAAATGTTGCCCCTGATGTCAGACGTGTTCACACTGGAGAGAAACCGTACTGGTGTGAACACTGTGGAAACACTTTCACCACAGCACAGGCCCTGAGACAACATGAACGCATTCATACTGGAGAGAAACCGTACTGGTGCGAACAATGTGGGAACGTGTTTGCCTCGCCACAGAGTCTGAGACAACATCAACTTGTTCATACTGGAGAGAAACCGTACAGCTGTGACCAGTGTGGGAACACTTTCACTAGGGCATCCAGCCTGACAATCAATCAACGCATTCATAGAGGAGAGAAACTATACCACTGTGTCCAATGCGGGGAAACTTTCACTCAGACAGTAAGCCTGACAGTACATTCAACGCATTCATACTGGAGAGAAACCGTACAGCACCGACCAGTGTGGGAAAACCTTTTCACAAAGTGTTGCCCCTGATGTCCACAGACGTGTTCACACTGGAGAGAAACCGTACTGGTGTGAACACTGTGGGAACACTTTCACCACAGCACAGGTCGTGAGACAACATGAACGCATTCATACTGGAGGGAAACCGTACTGGTGCGAACAATGTGGGAAAAGGTTTTCTCAGAGTAGTGGCCTTAAAGCTCACCAACGTGTTCACACAAAGTCTTCTTAAGCATTTTAAAGACAAGCCAGCCGTTTCTTCATGCCTCCTCTCCATGTGATGTGTTGTTATATTCAGAGCTTCTCTCTTCAGTAAAGGTGATGGTTGCTGTTGAACCTTCATCCTGACAGAGTTGTTGCTTTAATAATCTTTTTTTTTTATGTTCTCATTAAATGTTTGGACACAAAGAGAAGCTTTGACTCATCCTTTCAAACTGTGAATGCTTGAATTAGTGTTTGTTGATCTGTTGTTTCTGTCATTCTCACCATCAACATGGTCATTATTATTAATTATATGACAGCAGTAAGATAATAAATAACATTATATGGAATGTAACTTATTTCATTTACTCAAGAACAGTAACATTTAAAGGTATTTGTACTTCAGCTGAATATTTCCATTTTAAATCACTTTATACTTATAATCCACTACTATCTGTCTATCTCACAAGTGTGAAAATATATACTATAATGAATAAAGTGAAATGTTAAAATTGGCATATGGAAGAAACTATATTGTGTAATAATGTTTTAAAAAAAGGTGATAAAACACTTATCGGTGTCAGAAATAGATAAGAGCTGCAGTCCGAGTCTACTTCCAGACTATAGTAAAACCAGAACCAGAACCAGAACCTTTTAAAAGTGGTTCTGAAAGGATCCCAAATGAGCCCACAAATTATGTTACGACCTCCACCAAAGGCTCCCAATAAAGGGGATCTAACATAAAGAGTGGTGCAAAACAATGATTTATTAACAAGAAGTTAAACAGACAAAACCAAAAAATAACCCCTCCTGCCACAGAAACTAATTAAAGCAAGAAATAAGAATAAATAAGCGAAAAGCTGACCCACCAGTCCCATCAGAAAAAAAGGGGGGAACCCAAACAAGAGGCCTGTAAAAGACAGACTCGTGACTCAGGGACATTTAGGGATTCAGAATCAGACATTTGATTTTCAGAATCGGTCAGTCGTAGTCAACATTAAACACAACAAGAATAAGAAAAGAAAACAATTCATATGCACAATATAAACATACCTACACAAATACACACAGGTACTGTACAGCTCTCTACTAGATCTCTACGGTGTTTAGATGTGGATCAAATAGAACAGAACAACATTATTGCTCCAACTCCTGTTGCTCTGACTGAACTCGTAGCTGAACTTTTTGTATAAAAATATAAAATCTATTGTAGTTTGTTAGACACGTTTTCTTTTACTATATAACTCCGTATGTGTTCTTTCATAGTTTAGATGTCTTCAGTATTAATCTACAATGTTGAAAGTAACAGAAAATAAATAAAAAAACATTGAAAGAGACGGTGTGTCCAAGCTTCAGACTGGTAGTGTATATACACATGTACATATACTTAAATATAATAATTAATATGGTGAATTAACTTGAATGAAAACAGTCTTTAAAAACAAATGAAACCTCAAAAATCCAACTTACCTGCTGTGATTGTCGTCCTCAAATTAAATTATTTGGACTATGTGTTAAACAGTATAAAGTGTGGTGTGTTCAATTGCAGCAGGTAGATTAAACATTAACTAACTTTATGCTTTGAGCCATCAGCATACATTAAAACAATAATTAAAAAATTGATCGCAGCTGAAGGAAAGAACTTTAACAAACAAAGTTGGGCCTTTAACACAAAGTAGAAAGAAGAATATATTACAATGCAAAAAAACAAAAGATTTGATGTCAGAATCTTCAACCTGCTTCTTGGTTTATTACAGCATGATCAGTTAATATTTAATCTGAGGACACTAAACTAAATGAAGCTGACCATCTGATCACTGCAGCAGCAGCTTTATGCCCTGTCTTCAAGACGTTCAGAATTAACAGGGACTTATGTGATTTTTCGCAGTCGGGAACTCATTTTTCCAAATATTCCAACACCACATGAATGCAGCACAGTGCCCTACCTCTGTTCATGAAAGAGACAATTAATTCATGTCTCTACTCTGTGATTCAGAATTGTTTCTAAAGTCAGTGGGCTCTTTCTTGACTCATGCTGCCCCCCTCCACCAGGCGTCATGACAACCAGGTCAGTAGTTATTATTATTAAAGCTGAGACTGTATTAGTCGTGCGGTGGCTGTCCACGATGAGGCTTAGAAACTGAGTCTTTCACACAAATATTCATGTTTATATGAATCATGGACATAAAGAGTGAATTTGTATTTGAATCTTCACAGTGAAAACTTTTATTTTAATTGTTTGTATGAATATTTTCAGACATTTTCAATTGCCGTAAAAAATAAATAAATAAATAAATAAATTATATATATATATATACATGTTGAAGCAGAGAGTCAAACATCAGTCAGTTGTAGTTAGTTATAAAACATGAGACAATAATGAATAAAAAAAGACTGTAAAATGAAAGAGAATATAAACATAAACAATACATGTTTCTCTGTGACAAATCCCTCACAAGAGCTGGTTCATCTACGAGTTCACGCTGGAGAGAAACTGTACAGCTGTGACCAATGTGGGAACGTGTTTGCCTCGCCACAGAGTCTGAGACAACATTAACTTTTTCATACTGGAGAGAAACTGTATAGCTGTGAGCAATGTGGGAACTCTTTCAATGAGGCAACGAACCTGAGAGTACATCAATGTATTCACACTGGAGAGAAACCGTACAGCTGTGACCAGTGTGGGAACACTTTCACTAGGGCATCCAGCCTGACAATACATCAACGCATTCATAGAGGAGAGAAACCGTACTGCTGTGTCCAATGTGGGGAAACTTCCACTCATGCAGTCAACCTGACAGTACATCAACGCATTCATACTGGAGAGAAACCGTACAGCAGCGACCAGTGTGGGAAAAACTTTTCACAAAGTGTTGCCCCTGATGTCCACAGATGTGTTCACACTGGAGAGAAACCGTACTGGTGCAAACAATGTGGGAAAAGATTTTCTCAGAGTAGTGGCCTTAAAGCTCACCAACGTGTTCACACAAAGTCTTCTTAAGCATTTTAAAGACAAGCCAGCCGTTTCTTCATGCCTCCTCTCCATGTGATGTGTTGTTATATTCAGAGCTTCTCTCTTCAGTAAAGGTGATTGTTGCTGTTGAACCTTCATCCTGACAGAGTTGTTGCTTTAATAATCTTTTTTTTATGTTCTCATTAAATGTTTTGACACAAAGAGAAGCTTTGACTCGTCTTTTCAAACTGTGAATGCTTGAATCAGTGTTTGTTGATCTGTTGTTTCTCCTTCTCAGCATCAACATGGTCATTATTATTAATTATCTGACAGCAGTAAGATAATAAATAACATTAAATGGAATGTAACTTATTTCATTTACTCAAGAACAGTAACATTTACAGGTATTTGTACTTCAGCTGAATATTTCCATTCTAAATCACTTTATACTTATAATCCACTACTATCTGTCTACCTCACTAGTGTGAAATATATACTATAATATATAAGTGAAATGTTAAAATTGGCATATGGAAGAAACTATATTGTGGTTATAAATATATATAAATAATATATAAGAAGGTTATTAAACACTTAACGGTGTCAGAAATAGATGAGAGCAGCAGGCCAAGTTCCAGACTACAGTAAAACCAGAACCAGAACCTGCTAAAAGTGGTTCTGAAAGGATCCTGGACGAGCCCACAAATTATGTTATGACCCCCACCAAAGGCTCCCAATAAAGGGGATCTAACAAAAAGATTGGTGCAAAACAATGGTTTATTAACAAGTTAAACAGACAAAACCAAAAAAGAACCCCTCCTGCCACAGAACCTAATTAAAGCAAGAAATAGGAATAAATAACCTAAAAACTGAGCCACCAGTCCCACCAGAAAAAAAGGGGAAAAACCAAACAAGAGGCCTGATCACCAGCTGCAGGTGGAGAGAGAGAGAGAGAGAGAGAGAGAGAGAGAGAGAGAGAGAGAGAGAGAGAGAGAGAGAGAGAGGGAGAGAGAGAGAGAGAGAGAGAGAGAGAGAGGTCTCCGCCCCTAAATCAGCTTATTATTCAGCTGTTATTAACTGGAGTACTGTGCTTTTAGTTGAAATTCTTGCTTGAGAATAAACTCTTTTTGCCTACAGCTCCGACCAGTTTGGGTTTTTTTTGGACACCAGCAGCGGATGATGTTTCTAGTTTGTTGAATGTAGTGATGTCCAGATGAAGCTCCACGAAGCCTTGAAGCTTTCCATCCAATTGGTTCATTTCTCGAGGCTTCATGTGCTTACAAACCTCCTGCTGGTCAAAACCTTTATTGTCATTTCAACTGTTAGTGATTGGCCTCTTGTCTGTCTGCAACAGTGTCAGCATGGGAATAATCACTGCCAAGAACAATTCAATTTGACTTTGTGTAGTTCATTTATTCATTCATGTAACCTGTTTTTGATTCATGTGTAGGTAATGGTAAAAGTCTATTAATGTTTAAAAAAAAAAAAATGTGTCAGTATGATTTCAGTCAATGTTTGAATAAATCCAACAGGAAATGAGATGTTTATGTTAAATCTGTTGCAGTGATTGTGCTTATGAATACTGGGTGATGATGACTTAATTCTCTTTAATAAACAATATTTTTTCCACTGTGCTTGGACTCAGAGCCAAAAATTTTGACTGGTACTGTTTATACACATGTACATATACTTGAAAATAATGTGTTGAATTATCTTTAAAAAAAAGCCTGATAACGGCCTTTAAAAGCAAATGAAAGTTATCAAACTAAAATTGATATATAAAATAAAAATAAAAATCCCACTTACCTGCTGTGTGTGTGTCGTCCTCAAATAAAATGATTTGGACTATGTGTTAAACAGTAAAAAGTGAGGTGTGTTCAATTGCAGCAGGTAGATTAAACATTAACTAACTTTATGCTTTGAGCCATCAGCAGACACTAAAACAATAATTTAAAAAAAAACATCTGAAACTCCGACTAAAGATGTTTTGCGATACAACTTAAATCTCTGCGACTGAAACTTGCTCACAGCTGAAGGAAGGAACTTTAACAAACAAAGTTGGGCCTTTAACACAAAGTAGAAAGAAGAATATATTAAAATGCAAAAAAACAAAAGATTTGATGTCAGAATCTTCAACCTGCTTCTTGGTTTATTACAGCATGATCACTTAATATTTAATCTGAGGCCACTAAACTAAATGAAGCTGACCATCTGATCACTGCAGCAGCAGCTTTATGCCCTGTCTTCAATACGTTCAGAATTAACAGGCATTTACCTGATTTTTCGCAGTTTGAAACTAATTTTTCCAAATATATATATGAATGCAGCACATTGCCCTACCTCTGTTCATGAAAGAGACAATTAATTCATGTCTCTACTCTGTGATTCAGAATTGTTTCTAAAGTCAGTGGGCTCTTTCTTGACTCATGCTTCCCCCCTCCACCAGGCGTCATGACAACCAGGTCAGTAGTTAGGGCCTCAGGGCAATCGCACCGAGCACTGGTCCCATACAGGAATAGCTGTAGGGACCAGTGCTCGGTGGATTTCTTCTTATTCCTCTTCCGGACGCAATTTCGTCCCGCTACTAGTCCTACAACTTAAAGAGTTGCAGGACAAATTATGTATCAAAACGTGCGGTTCTGATCGGGATCGGTGTGCTATTACTTTTCTCTGCAGAATATGAATTTTGAAACTGCTTAAAATTTTACATTGAAATGAATGGGACGGCCGACAAAAAATGAGCGAAAAAGAACAATCTTTGGAGATTTTTAAACGTCTACTTCTCTGGCATAATTTCACCTAGAGACTCCATTTGAACTTTAAACAGTAGATACAAGTCTTGTGTATCGGTGTATTAATCCACATTTCAATAGGTCATATAGTTTTTTATCAATCCCTGTTCAATGACCATGATCATTTTTGGAGAAATTCTGAGATTATAATGGGTGTGTATTGCACGGAATGTTCGAGTGTGTGATGTCATCGCTCAGAGTGTAGAGGGAGAGGTAAAACTGTCAAAAAATAAATTTTAAAACTGCGCTCCAGGCCGCAAATTTCACTCTACAGAAATAATTTATACATAAAAACATAGGAAAATTTGTCTTCTCACTCACAATCCTCTGGTAAAGCTGTCAGAGTTATAGTTTGGGCGTACGACGCACAGATGCGGCACCAACACCACCAACAGTCTCATTGGGTCCCATATTAAAAACGCAGGGAGATATTTGAAAAAGGGATATGGAACAGTTTTTTAGATCGCTCTAACAAAGCTATTTTTTCATTTTTCTGGAAAAAAACCCATATGTAGACGTTCAGGAAGAACTCAGGATGCTCAAAGTGAAGTCAGATCAATGATAGGTATTATGGTTTTGCCAAAAATGCTTTCTGTTCGAGGCCAGAAATTCCAGTCCACCTCTGGCTGCTATCACTCTTTCATTAACAGGTGTCAGTTAATTCTGTTGATTGCTTTGATCTGATTGCCTTTGATCTTTGATGTGATTACAGTTACAGATACATACACACACACACACACACGCCTAAGTGCGCACATTGTCACACATGCATACACTTGCTTCAAACACGCACACACGCACACACAGGTAACTTTGTGATTTTAATTACACACACAGGTAACTTTATGCGATTTTCGCTACACACACACACACACACACACACAAATGCGCGCGTATGCGCGCACACTCCTCCACATACATGTTTCTCTCTCACACACACACACATTTTGAGGTTAAAGGGCATAGTTTGAAATCTCTGAAGAATCTCATCATAGTGTACACACACCGGCAGTAGCCCCCGTGGCCCTTTCAAAATTTCCCCAGAGGAAATTTTCTAGTTATTATTATTATAGCTGAGACTGTATTAGTCGTGCGGTGGCTGTCCACGATGAAGCTTAGAGACTTTAACACAAATATTCATGTTTATATAACTCATGGACATAAAGAGTGAATTTGTATTTGAATCTTCACAGTGAAAACTTTTATTTTAATTGTTTGTATGAATATTTTCTGACATTTTCAATTGCCGTAAAAATATATATATATATGATGAAGCAGAGAGTCAAACATCAGTCAGTTGTAGTTAGTTATAAAACATGAGACAACAATGAATAAAAAAAAGACTGTAAAATAAAAGGGAATATAAACATAAACAATATGTATAAAATAGCACAGTTTAACGATATTATTTCTTGTCAGTGATTAAGTCTCTTCAGGTTGTAAGGTCTGAGTCTCTGCTTCAGTCGACAGCTCCGTGTTTATCTTCGTCTCTTCTCCCTCCTGCTGCTCTGACTGACCATCTTGTTTCTCTCTCTCCCTCTCTCTCTCCTCAAGCTGTTCTTTCATTTGATCAATCTGGTTTTCTACTTTCTGCTTCCTTTCTCTCATTTTTGTAATAACCTCCTCTGTTTTCTGTAGGCTCACCTCAATGATCTTTAAGGATTCATCATGTTCTTTCTTTTTGTTTTCAAGTTGACATTTGATCTCTGATGTTTTTTTATTTTTGTTGAAAAATAATTGATGATTTAATTCCTTAAGTTTCTTCTCATTCTTCGTCATCTCTTCCTCCACCTGTGATTTGTGTTTTTCTATTAAGGGATCCAGTTCTTCCTTCTCTTTAGTCAATACTGAAATCATATGATCTATATCTTTACGTTCTCCCTCTTTCTCCTGTAACAATTTCTTATCCAAACCCTTTGTGTCCATTCTTCCTTCGAGGAGCTGCTCTTCTTCTCCTGTTCCATCATCTGTACACAAGCAGAGGAAAGAAAATGTTCTGTTCAGCATTGCCTCATAAACAGAAATGTGTGAATTCAATAGAACAAAATTCTGAGATAAAAGCTCTTATGGCAAAAATGGAGAACACCTCTGCTACAACAGTTAATAAATGATATTTATAGGATTTTCCAATTTGCAACTTACGCTTTTTGTTTTGTCTTCGTTTCCAGAGAAAAATGAAAACTGCAGAAATGCAGGAAAGCAACAAGCAAACAGAAAGACCCAGGACGATCCGAACAGCAGCAGAAGGCGGGTGCATGAACACATCCTCTGAAATGACCAAGAACAGATCAACAACAACACATTAACAGGCTGAGCTTGACTGTTGGAACAAGGCTGAAAAAGAAAGTGAGTAAACAAGCTTTTTTACCTGGAACAGTGATGTGTGTCTCTCGTATCTGCTTGGTGTCCTTCTGGTGGACTCTGCAGGTGAAGCTGCTGCTGTGTCTCTCCACAGTCACTCTGCTGCTGACAGTATAGAGGTCATCAGGACCTCTGACTGTCTCTGTAGGTCCAGCAGAGAGGAGCTTTCCCTCACCGTCCAGCCACAACACCTCAGGCTCTGGATACCAGCCAGCAGACTTACACACTAACAGCACTCCAGTGTCAGTTCTCCCAGAGCTGATGCTGGGTGAGGAGGCAGCACCTGAAGAAGAGAACGTGATATGTTTTGATGCTGCGTCTCAGAGACTGAAGCTCATCTCCAACTCTTCCTAAAGACTTACTGCCTGACTTACCAACGGTGACCTGGATGAAAGCTTCCTTCCATAATGTAGGAATGAAACATCTGTATTTTCCTGCATCAGAGACTTTCACTCTGGAGAGTCTCAGGGAGACGTTTCCGTTGATCAGCTGATCCAGAAACAGAGCCGTGCGGTATTTAAACTGTGGATTCTGACTCTGATACACCATGTGGCCGTCTTGGCGAAGATGAATGTACTCTGGGTCTAAACCAGGTCTGGTCCACTGCACTGGCATGAAGCTGGCGCTCATGGGAGGATCAATGCGACATGGTAGAATAACATCACCACCAGCCAGGGTTATGATTGGTTGAGACGAACAAATCAGGTTTGACTGACCTGTAAAGAGATAACAAAGGAAGGAAATGACAGTTTCAGTAGTTGATAACCTTATCCTGATTGTGGGCAGCATGAACAGGTACACCCAGGCTGTAGGTGAATAACCAAAATCACATCTTATATCTTTGTCCTGGTTACTTTTCTTTAGAAAACCCCAGGAAATCCACCAACCCATCCATCCATCCATCCATCCATCCATCCATCTTCAGCCGTTATCCGGAAACGGGTTGCGGGGGCAGCTGGCTAAGCAAGGCCTTCCAGCCACAACGTCCAGCTCCTCCTGAGGGACCTGATGCGAGTGATATAACCCTTCCACCATTCTGGGTCTTCCCCAGGGCCTCCTACCAGTTGGACATACCTGGAACACCTCTAACAGGACACCCCCGCGAGGATCCTTACCGGATGCCCGAACCTCCACAGCTGGCTCCTGTCGATGCAAAGGAGGAAATTAATTTCAGCTGCTTGTATCCGCAATCTTGTTCTTCCGGTCACTACCCAAAGTTCATGACCATAGGTGAGGGTTGGAACGTAGATGGACCAGTAAATCGAGAGCTTTGCCTTCCGGCTCAGCTCCTTCTTCACCACGACGGTCCGGTACAACGCGATACTTGAACTCCTTCGCTTGAGGCAGTACCTCTCTCCCCACCCAGAGGGGGCAGTCCACCTTTTTCCGGCAGAGAACCATGGCCTCAGACTTGGAGGTGCTGACTCTCATCCCTAGCGCTTCGCTTCGGGTCTGATGAAGTCAAAAGAAACACATCATCTGCAAAAACAGAGATGCGAATCCAAGGTTACCAAACCGGATCCCTTCCTCCCCCCAGCTGCGCCTTGAGATCCTGTCCATGAAAACCACAAACAGAATCGGAGACAAGGGGCAACCCTGGCGGAGGCCAACACCCACTGGGAACATAAGCCCCCCAAGGGACACGATCGTAAGCCTTCTCCAAGTCCACAAAACACATGTAGACTGGATGAGCAAACTCCCATGACCCTGCAGCAGTCTTGTGAGGGTAAAGAGCTGGTCCGTTGTTCCACGGCCAGGACGAAAGCCACATTGTTCCTCCTGAATCTGAGGTTCTACAATCGGCCGGAGCCTCCTTTCCAGCACCCTGGAGTAGACTTTCCTGGGGAGGCTGAGCAGTGTGATTTCATGGTCATTAGAACAAACTCTCCGCATCTTTTTTAAAATGGGAACCACCACCCTGGTTTGCCTCTACACTGTCCCTGTCCCAGACCTCCATGTGACATTGAATGATCTCATATCTGTTAAATTGTCTTTCCTATATTCCTGCATTAAGTCTTGGTAATGTGGGCTGACTTTGAAGGTAAACTGACAAACTATAGCCAACAGATACTCAGTTATAACATAATGCTTTTTTATGTGTGTTATCTGTGTAAGTTACCTCCAGAAGAGTGTGTCAGGAGAAGGAAGACAGCAATGTGTTGAAGAACACTGGCAGCTCTGAGACAGCTCAGAGGTCTGTCCTTAGTGGGAAACATCCTGGGGTGCGGAGAGTCAATGAAATACAAATAAGAGAAAAAGACATGAAGCAAAACTGTTCCATCTTTAGCAGTAACATTTCTGTTTAATCTAAAATAGCATGCACTCAAACAGTGACCTAATTCCACATTTGCTTGTCACAACTCTAATTTCAGATAGAATTAATATTACAGGAGGAGATGGGGGAATAAATATTCTTTTATAATAACTTTAATCCAGTCATAGTTGTCTATATAGCCACTGTGACAGTAATGGGAACACTGGGGACACTGTAGGAAGTAACATGACAACAGAACACAGGAGCCATCAGGTGAGCTGAAGCATGAAATGTGCTACATGTACGTACAGTACAGGCCAAAAGTTTGGGCACACCTTCTCATTCAATGCGTTTTCTTTATTTTCATGACTATTTACATTGTAGATTCTCACTGAAGGCATCAAAACTATGAATGAACACATATGGAATTATGTACTTAACAAAAAAGTGTGAAATAACTGAAAACATGTCTTGTATTTTAGATTCCTCAAAGTAACCACCCTTTGCTTACTAGAATATAAGACATGTTTTCAGTTATTTCACACTTTTTTGTTAAGTACATAATTCCACATGTGTTCATTAATAGTTTTGATGAATCTACAATGTAAATAGTCATGAAAATAAAGGAAACGCATTGAATGAGAAGGTATGTCCAAACTTTTGGCCTGTACTGTACATATACTTTGTGAATATAATATGAATGTGTTGAATTCACTTTAAAGAAATCATGATAACAGCCTTTAAAAACAGATGAAACCTCTTAAACTTAAAAATCCCACATACCTGCTGTGTGCGAGTCGCCTCACCTTTTCAACGTCCTCTAATGAAATGATGTGGACTTCAAACGTGTTCATACAGTATGTAAAGTGTGTTTAATTGCAGCAGGTAGATTAACGATTAACTCACTTTATTCTTTGAGCCACCACAGACACTAAAACTCTAAAGGAACTTTAATAAACAAAGTTTGGCCTTAAACATGATGTAGAAAACAAAAGGTTTTATGTTGGATTCTTCAACCTGCTTATTGTTTTATTATAGCATGAGCGGTTAATATTCCATCAGGTGTCATGAAAACCAGGTCAGTAGTTATTTTTATTAAAGCAGAGACTTAGACTTGTTAGTCCTGCAGTGACTGTCAAGCACGGGGCTTAGAAACTTCATGTTTATATGAACCATGAACATAAAGAGTGAATTTGTATTTGAATCTCCACAGTGAAACTTTTATTTTAATTGTTTAGATGTAGATGTAGGGATTTTAGGATGCCTCATTACAAATAAATGATTCCTTGCACAGGGGCACCATTATTGTAGGGTTTTTATCTGTTACAGTTATAGGATGCCTCACAAGTCATCTCAATCGGGGTACCACTCTGTAAAACAGAGGAAAGAGCCATTTCAACTAAGTCAGTCTCATAAAGTTACTCAACTATCAATTTGGAACACTGATTAATAATTGACTTAATGAAATTACCATATTCATATTTAGTAAATGGTTGAAGGAATTTGGAATGCTTTTCATAGAAGAGGCTGTGTGTATTTCAAAAAGGTATTTATTCTAAAAAACAACAACAACAAGTAAAGCAAACAAAAGCACACAACTTAATGTCTCTGTAAAGCAAGATTAATATACAACTTCAAATGATGTGGCCACACAAAATATTACAACAATTATACTTAAAAACACACCTAAACCAAATCAATGATTACAGGTCAAATACTTTGAATTTAATTCCTTGCTGGTTTTCTTATTTAAGCCCAGTACATATCAGTCCATAAACCTGAAGGATTATGAAGTAACGCATTGTGAGGAGGTTTGGTGCTGGCTCTTTACAGTGGTCCACCTGTGATGTCACAGGTCTCTTGACCAATGACGTGATCTGTAGGAGTCATACACGCTGGGCATCATGGGACAAAGACATCTGACTGTCCCTTGTCAGAGAACCAAAATGGAGGTGAAATGCCATTTTGAGAGGTGAATAGAAATGCTGCTGCATTTAATCCAAATTTACAAATGAACCCAAGATTCACATGTGGCAAGATCCCAACACAGACATTTTCAGTTGCAATAAAAGAAAATATACAAGAAGATCGACATGATGAAATAGAGTCAAACATCAGTCAGTCGTGGTTATAAAACATGAGAGAACAATGAATGAAAACAAGACTAGAGTATATAAAGTATATAGAGTATATAACATAAACAATAAGTGTTTAAATGTGTATAAAATAGTACAACAGAACATTATTTCTTATCTGTGATTAATTCTGAGCCTCTGTTTCAGTTGACGGCTCCTTGTTTCTCTTGGTCTCTTCTTCTCTCTCCTGCTGCTCTGACTGACCATCTTGTTTCTCTCTCTCCCTCTCTCTCTCCTCAAGCTGTTCTTTCATTTGATCAATCTGGTTTTCTACTTTCTGCTTCCTTTCTCTCATTTTTGTAATAACCTCCTCTGTTTTCTGTAGGCTCACCTCAATGATCTTTAAGGATTCATCATGTTCTTTCTTTTTGTTTTCAAGTTGACATTTGATCTCTGATGTTTTTTTATTTTTGTTGAAAAATAATTGATGATTTAATTCCTTAAGTT
Source organism: Centropristis striata (assembly GCF_030273125.1). Classification (NCBI taxonomy): domain Eukaryota; kingdom Metazoa; phylum Chordata; class Actinopteri; order Perciformes; family Serranidae; genus Centropristis; species Centropristis striata. The sequence continues at coordinate 31,602,416 of NC_081533.1, forward strand.
TCTTCTCATTCTTCGTCATCTCTTCCTCCACCTGTGATTTGTTTTTTTCTATCAAGGGATCCAGTTCTTCCTTCTGTTCAGTCAATACTGAAATCATATAATCTATATCTTTACGTTCTTCCTCTTTCTCCTGTAACAATTTCTCATCCAAACCCTTTGTTCTTTCTTTGAGGAGCTGCTCTTGTTCTCCTGTTTCATCATCTGTACACAAGCAGAGGGAAGAAAATGTTTCATTCAGTCATACTGTATTTTTGAAGCATTGCCTCATAAACAGAAATGTGTGACTTCAATAGAACAAAATTCTGAGATAAAAGCTCTAATTGCAGAAATGGAGAACACCTCTGCTACAGTAGTCAATAAATGATATATTTCTAACATTTTCCTATTTTCAACTTACTCTTTTTTTTTGGTCTTCGTGTCCAAAGAAAAATGAAACCTGCAGAAATGCAGGAAAGCAACACACAAACAGAAAGAACCAGGACGATCCGAACAACAGCAGAAGGCGGGTGCATGAACACATCCTCTGAAATGACCAAGAACAGATAACAACAACACATTAACAGGCTGAGCTTGACTGCTGGAAAAAAGCTGAAAACACAGTAAGAAAACAAGTTTTTCACCTTTAATGAGTATTTCTGTCTCTCGTATCTGCTTGGTGTCCCTCTGGTGGACTCTACAGATGAAGCTGCTGCTGTGTCTCTCCACAGTCACTCTGCTGCTGACAGTATAGAGGTCATCAGGACCTCTGACTGTCTCTGTAGGTCCAGCAGAGAGGAGCTTTCCCTCACCGTCCAGCCACAACACCTCAGGCTCTGGATACCAGCCCACAGACTTACACACTAACAGCACTCCACTGCTGACTTTGGAAATCTCTACGACTGGTGACGAGACAGAACCTGAAGACAAAGGGACAATATTCATACAACTGTATTTACCTCAGATTATCTGCGGGGTGCTGTCCACTCACCAACAGTCAGGTTAAACTCTGATGTCCCCAGAGAGGGGACGTGGCATCTGTAGCGTCCAGCATCAGAGAGCTTCACTCTGGAGAGCTTCAGTGAAATGTCTCCATACTTCAGTTTGTCAGTGGACAGAGAGGTTCTCCCCACATAGGACGGGTTCTGCTGGATCAGGAGCTCAATGCCGTCACGCCGCACGTGGACAAACCTGGGGTTCAGGTCGAACCTGGCCCACTCCAGCGTCTTGGCTGCGACGTTAGCAGGAGGCACCAGGTGACACGGTAAGGTGATGTCAGCGCCGATCGTGGCCAGAATCGGCTGAGAGGAGCCGACCATCTGGGACTGACCTGAGGAGGAGACGGGTGGCTTTACATTTAATAACTTTATCAGGCAAAAAAACATAACTTCAGCTGACTGAAGGGGTCCCCATGCCTCTCCGTCAGGTCGTAGAACCACAAGGATTTTTTACATGTCATTTTACATTACATGTCATTTAGCAGACGCTTTTGTCCAAAGCGACTGACAATAAGTGCATTCAACCTGAAGGTACTAAACATAGACTATAGGAATGAAGTAAGTACATAACTTTAAGAGCTAACTGTCATTGCTAAAGGAGTGCTATATGTTAAGGAAGAAAAGAAGAGAAAAGAAGAAGAGCATTTTTAATTTTTTTTTAATATATATGTTAGGAGACCATGACTTAACCGAGGTATTGTTGGAAGAGGAAGGTCTTAAGCCTGCGGCGGAAGATGTACAGGCTGTCTGAGGTCCTGATGTCGGTGGGGAGCTCGTTCCACCATTTGGGAGCCAAGACAGAGAAAAGTCTGGAGGAGGTTTTGAGGCGAGTTGACCCAGCAGGGTGGGAGTCGCCAGCTGTTTGGCTGATGCAGAGTGGAGAGGACGGGCAGGAGTGTAGAGTTTGACAAGATCCTGGATGTAAGTAGGACCTGAACCATTAGCAGCAGAGTACGCCAGAGCTAGAGTCTTGAAGCGTATCCAGCTAATCAGTGAAGATCAGACCACGCCACAGATAATGACACCACGATAACCACCATACATGTGAAGGATTATGAAGAAAAGGGTCGTGAGGAGGTTTGGTTTCAGGCTGGAATCAAGCCGTTCTTTGCTGATTTAGTTGCAGGCCGGGTTTCAATAATTTCCCGTTTTGCAAATTAAGCTTTGCTTGCTCCTGTTTGTTCAGGAAGTCTTCCCTGGTGGTTGCAATGAACATGGGTTCAATAATCCAACCTTTGGGTGTGCAGATCTGGGAGTTGTTTCCAAATTCCTTCGGAGTGTGCAGCTGTGCGTCATTGCGTAATTGGACATCCTGCTTAAATTCAGCGCCGCTCTCGGCCTTTTGGCTAAGATCAAGTGTAGTTCTTATCAGTTTAATAAAAATAAATAAATACATAAATAAATAAATTCAGCGCCGCAATTTCAAAATCAGTTCACGACATGATGTGTCTTTGGCATCAGCACTCTGACACATATTTGTAAAAATGGAAGAAAATATCTACATATTTAAATGCATATTGCGCCGCTGGCGTCGCTGTTTCTACGCTCGCCATTTTTAAATCTCCCGGTAGACCGGTGTGCGCAATGCTTTATGGGTAGTTGGAGCGCACGGAGGATACACACATGCATCCTCGGAATTTGGGCAAAAGAAGGACTCTGTCCTCCGGAGCAGGCTCGACATTGGGACAGTCCTTCGGCGGATGTCGATGACGTAGTGTCCTTCAAATCCAGCCGTTTGAGCATCCTTCCTTGACTTTGGGACACAGCTACTGTCTTGAGTCAACTCAACAAAATGGCAGAACCTCCATTTTGTCCCCTCTCAAGAACTTCAGTTCCCAGAATGCACTGCATTTATGACACCTTCCAGGTTTAAAAATAAAATTATTGAACTCAACTTCCTTCTTCCACTCTTCTGCTGAAAAGGCTTCTCCCCCCTTTTTCACCGGACTCGTGAGTAATGTAACTGGGCTTAGATAAGAAATCAGCAAGGACTTTAGCAACTAGGATTTGACCTGTGATTAATGATTTGGTTTATATGTGTGTTTTAAGTATATTTATGTGACATTCGTGTTACGATCAAAGTTGTATGTTAATCTTGCTTTATACAGACAGTCAGTCTTACTGCAACTAACTATACTAACCTTTGACCTGCTCACACACTGATTAAATTAACTGGAGCTGAACACAGCTCATTGTTTGAGGAGTGGCAACCCCCCTCACACACACACACACACACACACACACACACACACATTTCCTTCTCTTTTTTTAGTGTAGTTCTTATGTTATAGATGTGTGCTTTTATTTGCTTTACTTGTTTAGAATAAATACCTTTTGATTACGAATGCTGTCTATTTAATGTTGTACATTATGAATGATATGCTGGCCTCTGCTGTGTCAAGAATTCACGATCCCTTCAACCACTATTAAATATTAATATGGTAATTTGATTATAATTATATTCATAATTAATAATCAGTGTTCCGAATTGATAATTTAATAACTTTATGAGACTGATTTAGGTGAATTGGCTATATTTTTCTGTTTTACAGATGGTGCCCCATTTTACGAGCTGACTTAGAGTAAATCAAGTCATATTATTTCTTATAATTAATAATTGTTTATGATAATTATTAATAATTCTTATAGCCATCCAACCACACTTTTGAACCGTGAGATCCACACAAGTGTTGCTCAGGTTCATTCCGGCATATTTGGTATCCTTATGGAAGGGATAGCATTTATGATAATGCTCTTTTATTAATATATTTGACGCCCTGTGCAAGGTCATCATTTATTCATAAAAGAGCCATCCTGAATCCCCAACATTGTTGGTGATCCTTGATGAAGGCAATTGGTATCTTTAAACAGATACCCCAACATAGTTGACGCCCCGGTGCATAATTACAACAATATATATATATATATAGAGAGAGAGAGATAGATAGATATATATCCAGAACCATTATCAAGTAAACAATGGAAAATTTTAGATATCACCTCTTAAATTAAACTCTTTGTTGTTATCATTATATTTGACCAACAAATGTACCTTTAGTTGTACCAGGCATTAAAATGAACAAGAAAATAAAGAAAACAAGCGTGATTAAAACACCACGCCTCATCTCTTACCGGAATATAAAGAATATTAACCCCGCCACTCTCACTTCAATTATTCACTCCTCCGGCCTCCTTGACATCCATAATCTATCCACCCCTGATGATCTGGTTTATCACTACAACAATGGACTCCATTATATTCTTGACTCTCTTGCTCCGTTAAAAAACAGGTCTGTTTCCTTCACCGTCTCCACCCCCTGGTTCACCCCCGATCTTCGCCTCATGAAATCCAAAGGTCGGCAACTTGAACGACTCCACCAGAAAACTGGTCTCACCATACACAAAGACATGTACAATAACCACACATTACGCTATAAGGACTCCATTGCCAGCACAAAAACCCACTACTACTCCAGTTTAATCACCGCCAATGAAGGAAACTCAAAGTCACTGTTCTCCCTACTTAACAATATCACCAAACCCCAGGACTCTCTCCCCCCTCACTTATACACAACCTCCTCCTGCAATGCCATTATGTCCTTTTTCACTGAAAAAATAAAAAACATCCACCAGAACCTCGGATCACTGCCTCACCTCAGCACCTCAGCTGACCTTCCCCCACCCACCCACCCACTCTGCTCCTTCCAGCTCCCATCCTCCATCCAAGCCATCCACCTGTCAACTGGACCCCCTGCCCACACAATTTGTCAAAGCCTGCCTCCCTTCTCTGGTCCCCCTCATTTCTGCCATCATCCACTCCTCTCTCACCACTGGAACCGTCCCTACACCCTTCAAAACTGCTGCCATTACCCCAACCCTGAAAAACCCTGGCGCTGACCCATCCAACTTCAACAACCTCCGCCCTATCTCCAATCTACCCTTCATCTCCAAAATCCTAGAAAAAACTGTTGCCTCCCAGCTCCACTCTCACCTATCCCACAATAATCTGTATGAACAGTTCCAGTCTGGTTTCCGTCCACTCCATAGCACCGAAACAGCACTCATCAAAATCACCAATGACCTCCTTATGGCATCTGATTCCGGACTCCTCACCATCCTCATCCTCCTCGACCTGAGTGCAGCCTTTGATACCATCTGTCACACCACCCTCCTCAGCAGGCTCTCTTCCATTGGCATCACCCACACCTCCCTGGACTGGTTCACATCATACTTCTCTGGCCGCACTCACTTCATTCAACTCAAGTCGCACAAATCCATCCCCTCCTCCGTCACCTCAGGTGTGCCCCAGGGCTCTGTCCTGGGGCCCCTCCTCTTCATCATCTACCTCCTTCCCCTCGGCAATATCTTCCGAAAATTTAACATTCACTTCCATTGCTACGCCGATGACACCCAGCTCTACCTCACCACCAAACCCTCGTCCTCTCTCCCGCCCACCTCCCTCACCGATTGCATCTCTGAAATAAGAACCTGGTTCACCTCAAACTTCCTCAAACTAAACAGTAATAAAACAGAGGTTCTTCTCATTGGCACAAAATCCACTCTATCCAAAACCGACAGCTTTTCCCTCAACATCGACAACTCCTCTGTTTCACCATCCCCCCAGGTTAAGAGTCTGGGTGTCATCCTGGACAGTACACTATCCTTTCAATCCCATATCAACAACATTACCCGGTCTGCCTACTTCCATCTACGAAACATCAATCGCCTCCGCCCCTCCCTTACCCCCCACACTGCTGCCATCCTCGTCCACAGCCTCGTCACTTCCCGTCTGGATTATTGCAACTCTCTCCTCTTTGGCCTCCCTCAAAAATCACTCCATAAACTTCAACTGGTCCAGAATTCAGCTGCCCGCATCATTACAAGAACCGCCTCTATCCACCACATCACCCCTGTCCTCCAACAGCTCCACTGGCTCCCGGTTCAGTTCCGCATTCAATACAAAGTCCTCCTGGTAACTTTCAAGGCTATCCACAACCTCGCCCCCCCATATCTGTCTGACCTCCTCCATGTTCCCACTCCCTCCCGTTCCCTCAGATCCTCTTCCTCAATACACCTGTCTGTCCCCTCCGCCCGTCTCACCACCATGGGGAGCAGAGCATTCAGCCGCTCTGCTCCCCGCCTCTGGAACTCACTACCACCCCAACTCAGGAACATTGACTCACTCCCCCATTTCAAATCACAACTCAAAACACATCTGTTTAAAACTGCTTATTCCCTCTGATCACAATTACCCTGTCCAATCTATCTTTTGTATTGTATTGTTATTAATTCTGTGTATTTTATTGTATTTTATTGCTGAATCTTTTCTATCTTTTTGTACGGTGTCCTTGAGTGCCAAGAAAGGCGCCTCCAAATAAAATGTATTATTTATTATTATTATTATCTAATAATATTAATAATAAGAAATAATATGTTTTTCCATAACTGCTTATAACAGCTTGTCACAGCAGATAGTAGAATTGAAGGTTTTTAATCAGAAGCGTGTGGTTCCAGTCTTAATAACTTATTTTCACTAATGCCACTAAACCCTAATGATGATGATGATGATGATGATGTGTGTGTGTGTGTGTGTGTGTGTGTGTGTGTGTGCATGTGCATGTGTGTTACCTTCACAATAGTGCGTCAGGAGAAGGACCCCAGCGATGAAACGCAAACACAAAAGAGACTTTGAGCCGTTCCTCTGGTGAAACATCCTGAAAACTGGAATAAACAGTTGTAGAATGAAAAAGGTTTCTGTGCAAATAACTTGACAGAACATTTCAACCACTAAAGATAAGGTTTAATTACTCAGCAGTCGTATAAAGCTAAAGGCTCCTGGTCCGTACAGTCACAGATCTGATTAGCTCCGAGCCTTTTTATCAGTGCAGTGCTGATGAATCAGATCCTGGTATATTTTATAGATTTATTTATAAAGGAATTGTGTCTGTCCTTACATGTTGACTTTAACAACTGCTCAGACACAAAGAACACTGTAAAACATGGTCTAAATAATCCAACAACAGTTAAAATACTGACCACTGATCACATGATAAGAGTGGAACAAGTTCAATTAAAATACTTACAGCCTCCAGTAATTATAGACTTTCTCTTATTGTAACAATCCTCTTATTGAGTCATTCTCATAGAAAAAAAACATATATTTTCTGTTTAAAAAGTGACTTACCTGTGGTGACAGAATCCCCTGATCCCCTCAGCGTCAGTCCTCTGATAAAATGAGCTGGACTTTGACTCCAACCGACTCCCTACCTGTGTGTGTGTGTGTGTGTGTGTGTGTGTGTGTGTGCAGTCTTGGTGCAGCCAGCAGCAGCAGCTTTTTCTTCCTCTTTTTCATTTCAGCCCATAATTACGACCAGAATTACAATTTTAATGTACCAACGTGGCAAATGCATTAACAGTTGTTGCAGCAGCAGCAGCACCATCTGAGATAAATTCACATAAAATAAAAAAAACACACCTCAACATGTACTTCTGACATGTAATAGTGACACTGAGTTGAATTTTCTTCTTTATATTTCTCAGATTCTTACTAAGATGCCACATGTATATGTTATATGATGCCGTTTCAAATCCAAAGGTTGCTGGTTCATGCACTTTATGACTGAACTGCTTAAATATTAACGATATTAACAGATCTTTGATACAAGGTGACTGTTAAGATATCAAACACTACAGCAGCTCATAAACCAACATGTTCTGGGTGGAGAGAGGAAGCTGATGTGTGGCTGGTTTCCTGCAGGGGGCAGCAGAGAGCCTGAACATGTTTATCTCACATGAGAGAAGAAGAGGAAACAGGGGCGCGTTCAGCCCCGAAGAATCAGCAAGATGTTTATTTAAATGGAAACAGTGCTGTGTTGGCCTGTTAATGTGGTGGGGTGTCATTAGAACCCACTCAAAGTCCAGATAGAAGACATTACAGAGAATAGGAGTAAAACCCACTGAACCGTTTGTTGTAAATGTGTCAGAAAAGTGTTAGAAGTACTGAGGTTTATATACGCCAAACAAGAAAAAACAGACCTTTTTTAGCCCAAGGAAACATGTTGCCCAACACAAAAAATACATTTTTTAAGCTGAACATGTTTGTTTGTGATGTTTTTCGTTGTATCCCAATGTCATGGAAGGATCCAAAGGACACTACGTCATCGACATCTGCTGAAGGACTGTCCTTATGTGGAGGATCCTCCAGAGGACAGAATCCTTCTATTGCTCAAATTCCAAGGATGCGTGTGTGTATCCTCCGTGCGCCCCGAGTACCCATAATGCCTTGCGCACATCTGTCTACCGGGAGATTTAAAAATGGCGAGCAAAGAAACAGCGACGCCGGCGGTGCAATATGAATTTAAATATACAAGTATTTTCAGTTTACACTAAATATTTATAATATATGAAGTTCACATGAGTTACTTTAATTTATCAGCTAAACTTATTCCCTTTCCTCTGAACTTTCATCATGTTTTCCAATGTATTTTTGTGATAATTCTACTTTTTGGTGTTTGACCGTTTCTGCAGAAATTGAGAATGTTTTACAAGCTTTACAGCGTCGAGTTGTCCTCCCCAGTCTTTATCTGAAATGTGTTTCCAAGAGTGAGTCCAACAGATAAAGCACATTGTTCTATCTGCTCAGTCTGTTCACTCGCATGTACATGTTTTTCATAATCTGCTTGTAAATTGAATATTTTTACTCTTTTTTGTTTTTCCTTGGTTTGTGTTTTAACTGTGTGACTTTATAACTGTGTTTTGTATTTGCTGCTGCCTATCTTGGCCAGGACTCCCTTAAAAAACAGGTTCTTAATCTCAATGTGATTTTCCTGGTTAAATATAGGTTATGATAAAACAATAAAGTAAACACAGGTTCCAAATCTAACATCTAAGAGGTAAAATAAGGAGAACATCTAGTTCTATATTTATATATACTAAATATATTTCAGTTTACCTCTGGTTTTACTTACTATCATCATCAAAGTCAAGCTGGCCTCATGGAGTTTGAAGCCAGGACTTTATAGGGAAGCTGATGGCAGGAAACATCTGCTGAAGGTTTCATGTTGTGAAGAGGTCATGTGACCTGATCACGCCTTCTCCAGATGGTTAATATGATTCTCTTGATTTATTATTTTTTTGCACATTTTGAGAGTCACTTCTTTGGCTTTAAGCTTTTGTTTTTTGGTCGAACCTGTGATTCTCTGGTGCTACTTAAAGACCCAACCAAGACTCTGATCAGTGTGGCGGACAGCCCTTTGACTGTTTGAGCCACTAAAAATACAACCAATAAGCTGCACAGGAAGAGGAAGCTGTCAGCGACATGATGTTTCTCTTCAGTGTGATGCTGCGACAGTCAGCAGCCAGACCACATGGAGTTCACAGCTCTCTCCACCCGACTGAGTGAGTCCTTCTTTTCTCACAGTTAGTACTTTTCTTAAGACATGGACTAATAATCTACTCTTTCTCTGTCTTTATCTGCAGTATTTTCTGTTGTGGTGCTTCTGTTTGCAGACGATCAGCACTGTTACTGTGACCGGAGCGATGGTGAGTTTTTATAACATTTAGAGTATTCGGTAACACTTTCTATGAAGACTACATCTATAGTGCATTATGAGCGCATTCATAGTGAATTATAATGCTCATTATAATCAATCATAATGCATTATGACTGCATTCATAAACACATATAAAGCTTCATGATGCACTATATCAACAGTTATAAATATAGCTTATAATGACTTATAAATCCAAGTGTCTTATGAGTGCTCTTGACTGGTTATAAACTACAGGCTGACTGATGAGGCTTATAATACATTACAACTACTCATACCCCTCTATACACACACCTCAACAATCAATTGTTATAAGGACTCATAGGATGCCATAAGTATAAATAATGACTTATGATGCAGCATAGCTTCTTTTAAATGCATGAAAATGTGTTACACTTTACTTAACGCCAACAATGAAACATCATGATTAGCTATACTGCATTATAGATGCGTCTATATGAACCTCACTTTACTTAAAGCATACATTGATCATTTATTTATACTTATGGCATCCTATGAGTCCTTATAACAATTGATTGTTGAGGTGTGTGTATAGAGGGGTATGAGTAGTTGTAATGTATTATAAGCCTCATCAGTCAGCCTGTAGTTTATAACCAGTCAAGAGCACTCATAAGACACTTGGATTTATAAGTCATTATAAGCTATATTTATAACTGTTGATATAGTGCATCATGAAGCTTTATATGTGTTTATGAATGCAGTCATAATGCATTATGATTGATTATAATGAGCATTATAATTCACTATGAATGCGCTCATAATGCACTATAGATGTAGTCTTCATAGAAAGTGTTACCGAGTATTCTTTACATGCAGACTGGACTTATCAGAGTTTTGACATTATCATTTCTGCAACAAAAGCAGTTTTACTGACTGAAATAACTCGTATTTTTCTTCTCCGTCTTATTCTCAGACACAGCTTCTCTTCGTGTTGATCCAAACAGGCTCCAGTTTTTTGAATATGACTCCATCCGTGTTGACTGTGAGGGGTTTGCTGACTTCACTGAGTGGAGAGTGATGAGGAGGATGGAGACGGGAGTCGAGACAAAATGTGGTTCTGACTGGGAGATGTCAAAGGGATCCTGCAATATACAGAACGCCTTCACATCAGACAGTGGAGAGTATTGGTGTGAAGCTACAACAGGCAGGAGCAGCTCCGTCAACATCTCCATCACTGGTAGGTTCAGCTTTGTATGTTAAACTTATTTGGAATTGGAGTCGTAGAAAGAAACTGTAAAAACAGGCATTATTGTCAGAGTTTGACGGTCCTTGAATGGAAAAAGTGACCAAAACTTGTGTTAAAATGTTGATATTTGTGTCAGAATCTCTTTATTCTACATGTGTCATTTAAAATAAAGCGTTTGCACGAACCAGATCCTGTTAAAAACATTAAATTCTCCTCAGAGACACTGTGAAGACATGATTGATTCTGCTGAGACCAACGGTCACGTGACAAATATTCACTGAGAATCTGTTTACACAGAGCAGAGAGGAGAGGACAGGAGAGGCTGTTTACACAGAGCAGAGAGGAGAGGACAGGAGAGGAGAGGCTGTTTACACAGAGGAGAGGGGAGAGGACAGGAGAGGCTGTTTACACAGAGCAGAGAGGAGAGGAGAGGAGAGGAGAGGTTGTTTACACAGAGCAGAGGGGAGAGGACAGGAGAGGAGAGGCTGTTTACACAGAGCAGAGGGGAGAGGACAGGAGAGGAGAGGCTGTTTACACAGAGCAGAGGGGAGGGGACAGGAGAGGTTGTTTACACAGAGCAGAGAGGAGAGGACAGGAGAGGTTGTTTACACAGAGCAGAGGGGAGAGGACAGGAGAGGAGAGGCTGTTTACACAGAGCAGAGGGGAGAGGACAGGAGAGGAGAGGCTGTTTACACAGAGCAGAGGGGAGAGGACAGGAGAGGCTGTTTACACAGAGCAGAGAGGAGAGGACAGGAGAGGCTGTTTACACAGAGCAGAGGGGAGAGGACAGGAGAGGCTGTTTTCACAGAGCAGAGATGAGTGAAATACAAGAACACAGAGAGGAGAATGCAGCTTGTTGGGGTTCAGAGGGTTGAGAGAGTCGTGTCAGTTGATCTATTTCAGGCGACTGGATGTAAAAGCACACTCGACACTGAACGCACACTCGACACTTTGACCACACGCTTTAATTGAGTCTCCTCGACGTGCAGAATGGGCGAGTTTGGCCACATGTAGGAAGAGATGCACATTATAGAGCATGTGAGACGAAGTGTCTGTTCAAGTCTCAAATCTGAGGTTTATTAGCCTTCTATATCTGGGTTTGTTTTTTGTTTGGAGGTCTGTTTCTTGACTTTTCTGCATAGATTCTTGACCTTTCAAGGGAAAAATCACATTGCAATCAAATCAAATGTTCAACAGCTCCACTATGCACTATATATGTCCGTCAAAAATATGTATAAAAATGAGAGAGCTGTTGCCACAGGTGGTGCAGTGATCCTGGAGAGTCCTGCTGTCCCTGTGACGGAGGGAGACGCTGTGACTCTGAGCTGCAGGAGCAGGACGACGTCCTCTCTACCGGTGGCTGATTTCTATAAAGACGGTGTCCTGATACAGACCGGCTATGAAGGAAAAGTGACCATCCACAACGTCTCACAGTCTGATGAAGGACTCTATAAGTGTGTCATGATCGGTGTTGGTGAATCAATCGAGAGCTGGCTGGTTGTTAAAGGTGAGACTCAAGAAATATCCTCATTAATACTCAATTTTTAAATACCTTTGCCATAAACGCATATCATAAAACTCGTTCTTGAACAGTTTCCTTGGCACTTCATGTAGAGAAACAACCTCCCCGTCGTCTGTTCCTGCTGTGGGTCCCTGTGGTCGGCTGCTCTGTGGCTCTGCTTCTGCTGCTGCTGCTCGGACTCCATCTGTGTCAGAAATTCAGAGGTGCAATATTATTATTCATTATTTTAACATTTATTGTATTGCTTTTGTAAAAAATGTTTTTAATATATTTATTAATATTTATTCATTATTTTTAAAATGTATTTTTATTGTTATTTTTTATTCATTTTCTATTTTATTCAGTATTATTTATTCATTATTTTAAAATGTGTTTTATTGCTTTTTATTTTTTTTAATGTAATTGTATTCATTATTATTTATCTATTTATCTATTAGTTTATATTTTTTATATTATAATTTTTTATATATTTTTTTTATTAATTATTATCTATTTATTATTTTAAAAATATTATATTACTATTTTTATTTTGTTTTAATTTTATTTCATTCATTATTATTTATTCATTGTTTTAAATTTTATTTTATTGCTATTTTGATTGGTATTTTATTTTTATTGTTCAATTGATACAAAAAATAAAACACAATTTTAAACGATGATTTATTATTAATATTATTGTGAAACTTCATTGAAAGTAAATGTATATTCATATAATTTTTTTTAAATGTGACTATAACAGTTTAATGTTATTTACTCCATTATTTTTCTATGTTTATGGAAAAATGTTGTATTTATAAAGAAATATTTCTGAATACAACCCCATGTTTTTAAAGTTGTCTCTAATTAAAATTAATTATTTCGAGTTTGTCACCAAAATCATTCTTATTTGTTTATTATAATTGTTATGATTTATATTATCTTCTGTCCATGTTGAATGAAGCGTCTGACTGATTGTTTGCTGCTGACGACAATATAACAAAGGTTTTTTTTCTCTTCTGTTCTCCAGTGTTTGGCTCAGAAACACCAACATCGCTCTCAGGTGGAACAGGAACAGGTGAAGAACACACAGGTTGTTTGTGCTGGAACATTGTTGACATTTTAGTATCAATCCTCAGTTTGTCTTGATTTTGTGTTTATTTCAGTGTCTGAATCAACCAGTGAAGTTCATCCGCCGAGGGCAGAGTGTTCACGATTCGTACATTCGGATTATAGAGGTATTTAACTTTACTCACACAGATACAGAAACCTGTGTGAACTCTTTAATACTTTTAAATGAGCTCACCACCCTGCTCCAAACACTGGGGTTTAAAAGTATGTTTTCTTTTAAAAAATAGCCAAAAATCCAGCTTTTACAGTACAGGCCAAAAGTTTGGACACACCTTCTCATTCAATGCGTTTCCTTTATTTTCATGACTATTGACATTGTAGATTCATCAAAACTATTAATGAACACATGTGGAATTATGTACTTAATTACAAAAAAGTGTGAAATAACTGAAAACATGTCTTGTATTCTAGTAAGCAAAGGGTGGTTACTTTGAGGAATCTAAAATACAAGACATGTTTTCAGTTATTTCACACTTTTTTGTTAAGTACATAATTCCATATGTGTTCATTCATAGTTTTGATGCCTTCAGTGAGAATCTACAATGTAAATAGTCATGAAAATAAAGAAAACGCATTGAATGAGAAGGTGTGTCCAAACTTTTGGCCTGTACTGTATATCACAGACAGAACCTGTAAAAACAGTCATTATCGTCAAAGTTTGAAACTTTCCGATGGTCCTTGAATGGATCGAAAGTTTCTGTTATAAAAAGTAACCAAAACTTGTGTTAAAATGTTGATATTAGTGTCAGAATCTCTTTATTCTCCATGTGTCATTTAAAATAAAGCGTTTGCACTAACCAGATCCTGTTAAAAACATTAAATTCTCCTCAGAGACACTGAAGACATGATTGATTCTGCTGAGACCAACGGTCACGTGACAAATATTCACTGAGAATCTGTTTACACAGAGCAGAGAGGAGAGGACAGGAGAGGCTGTTTACACAGAGCAGAGGGGAGAGGACAGGAGAGGCTGTTTACACAGAGCAGAGAGGAGAGGACAGGAGAGGCTGTTTACACAGAGCAGAGAGAAGAGGACAGGAGAGGCTGTTTACACAGAGCAGAGAGGAGAGGACAGGAGAGGCTGTTTACACAGAGCAGAGAGGAGAGGACAGGAGAGGCTGTTTACACAGAGCAGAGGGGAGAGGACAGGAGAGGCTGCAAACATGACAATACTTCAATATGTATAATATGTGGAGAAAACTGGTTTTACAACATTCAGGATACTTGTGGGCACTTGGAAACATGCTTATCTATAAATTCTGTTCAGCAGAGAAATTCTACTTTTTTCTGATTTCTGTCATTCTAACTGTGTTATTCTGCACTAAGACATGTTTGAGTTGTTCCCACTTCTAGCCATGATTGTGCTGATTCCACAGAGCTGCAGGACTTAAAGATCTATATAGATTTATATATTGCAGTCAAACACAAGGCCACCGTGAGTAAAATGTAAAAGGAGCAACAAAAGCAGCCTGAAACAGCTTGTCTGGGTTCAGTGTTGGTTCTATATTATAGTTAGAGGCACCTCCTCGTACATAAACTACAGACACAAAAAGCTCCTTTGTTGGTGACCAGCAGTGAGTCAGTGCTGGCTGAACATCAAGAACTCTTTATTTATTTTGGCAAACATCTTCAGATCCTTCACCACAACCAGCTGTTTGTTTGTTTGTTTGTTTGATGGGTGCATGCCTTGGTTGGTTATTTATTTAATATTTATCTTTTGTGCACTGACAGGAGAGCTGTGCCTCAATTTCGTTGTGCTAACACATTTTTATACTACCGTGAAATGACAATAAAGACTCTATTCTTCTATTCTATTCAGCTGCCTCTATCTGTTTCCATTTCTTCCACTCTTTGTTCATGAAGACCTTTTTTTATTGGCTGAAATTAGATATGATGTTGAGAGTCCTTGACTCAGGTCCCTGTCACAATATAGACTAGAAACACCTATGACATACTTTGAGTGTGCAGTCAAGAAAGTCACATTTACTGCAGTTTGTCTCCACTACAATGAAACTAAAGTGACAGCTCTGAACCAGCCAACCAGCTGAATGATGACTTGTTTCAGCAGGAGTCTCCAGCCTGGCAGCAGACAGTGACCCCTGTATTACAGATGAGTACACCTACTACAACAGCATCGATGAAATCAGAGACTTTGAACTGTAAGTATGTAGTTGTTGCTACATTTACCTGGAAAATCAAACAAACACAATGAATTGTGTTCCTGTACTTTAAATGAAAATTAAAAAATTACATAATATTACTACAACTTAAAATATGAATAATATGAATATTATTTATATTATTATTATTATTATTATTATTATTACTATTATTATTATTATTATTATTATTATTATTATTATTATTAATAATAATAATAATAATAATAATAATAAAATAGTTATGAATATATTTGTATTGAATAGAATACTACGGCTACTTATAATAATAATAATAATAATAGTTATAGTAATAATACAAATTTAAAAAATCATATTTATATTGACTGAGGATTTTTAAGTGCAAAACCAAATAAAAAAATATTCTAATAATATTCATGACAATAATTATAGTAATGTTAATAATAATAGTATTATTATTATTATTATTATTATTATTATAAATAATAATAATAATATAATAAAATAGTTATGAATATATTTGCATTGAATAGAATACTAGAGCTACTTATAATAATAATAATAATAATAATAGTTATAGTAATAATACAAATTTTAAAAATCATATTTCTATTGACTGAGGATTTTTTAGTGCAAAAACTAAATAAAAAAATATTCTAATAATATTCATGACAATAATAATAGTAATATTAATAATAATAGTAATAATTTGATGAAAAAGTTATGATTATCGACTTAAGATTTTTAAATGCAAAAATAAAATACTGCCACTACCTATAATAATAATAATAATAATAATAATAATAATAATAATAATAACAAAATATATTAAATAAATAATGTTGATGATAATAATTTAAATAACGGTAATAACTATTTACTATTTTTAAGTGCAAAAAATAAAATACTTCTATTTCTAACAATAATAACAATATTGATTTTTTTAAAACATTCAGTGCAGAAACTAAGGTAACACTTTACAATAACCAACTAAGTTATGTTTATAGATGGTTTATAGACCAATTATTAACCATTTTACAAAGTGCTATACCTATTTAATCTTTAAATGTTTTCAACCAATTTCTTAAAGGTTTATGAATAATTTCAAAATCATTAACATTCTTAATATGGTGTTAAAATGTTATAATGAGTGCAACTAACACTTTTAATAAACTATTAATTATAATTTGATTGTTTCTTAATGGTAAAGTAACTAGAAACTTACATTAGTATACCATCTATTTGTCATTTTTTAAAAGATTTAGATAGTTTAACATTAATAAATTATCTATTTACCGTTCTAAATGGTCTATATATGGTTTATAAATGGTGATTAAACATTAATAAACTATCTGTTTATCATTTATAAATGATGGTTATTGTAAAGTGTTACCGAAACTAAAATAAAATACTACTGCTACTACCTATGATTATTATTATGATTATTATTATTATGATTATTATTATTTTTATTATTATTATTATTATTATTATTAATAATACTAATAATAATATTAATAATAATGATGATGATCATCATCATCATCATCA
The DNA here is from genome assembly GCF_030273125.1 of Centropristis striata. NCBI lineage: Eukaryota > Metazoa > Chordata > Actinopteri > Perciformes > Serranidae > Centropristis > Centropristis striata. The sequence goes on from NC_081533.1 coordinate 31,619,467, forward strand.
TTATTATTATTAATAATAATAATCATAATCATAATTATGAATGTTATGACTCTTACTAAATGAAAAGCCAACTTGTTAGCATGCGCTTCTGCAGAATATATATATTTTTTTTTAAATAAAAATGTTATACGTATATTTTTGTGTCCTTTGTGTCTTCCAGGTCACTGAGAGCTCCACGTGACTGAGGAAAGACTGTTTACAGCTTTATGTCAGATTGTGAAGAATATTTTATATTAATGCCTGTTAGATGTGAGGACGCCTATGTTGTGTGTACTCAGAAAAGAATAATAATAATGGTGAATATATGATTGATTTTAAAAAGAGTGCAGCTGTGTGGTTGTTTCAAAACATTTCTATAAACGACGAGCTGTCGAGCAGCATCAGGGTTTATTTATAAGAGCGAGCAGGTTTTTAGTAGGTAAAAACAGATAAGCCGTGTGGTTTTATCTGATATTTGTGAACATGTGTGCTGCAGCTTTAAATACTCTCTCCGTGCTCCACTGCAGACTGACCGAAATCTGAAGCAGCTCCAAATATAATTAACAAGCTGTTTCACACTTCAGACCTTTAACTGAGACTTTAGTATCTAAAAATCACACTGAACTGTTTACATACAATCACAGTTCCAGTCCAGATTTAACCCTCCGAACCCCAGAAAAGTATCTTTCGTCAAAAGTACACTGTTTATCATAGAAATAAACCATAAAAACGTGTGTTTTCGTCAGAATTTTAACTTTATGATGGTCCTTGAATGGATCTTTGGTTACCAATGTTTCATTATAAAAAGTGAGCAAAGCTTGTTAAAATAAAGTGTTAAAATGTTGATTTGTGTCAGAATCTCTTTATTCTACATGTGTCATTTAAAATAAAGTGTCTGCACTAACCAGATCCTGTTAAAAACATTAAATTCTCCTCAGAGACACTGAAGACATGATTGATTCTGCTGAGACCAACGGTCACGAGACAAATATTCACTGAGAATCTGTTTACACAGAGCAGAGAGGAGAGGACAGGGGAGGCTGTTTACACAGAGCAGAGAGGAGAGGACAGGAGAGGCTGTTTACACAGAGCAGAGAGGAGAGGACAGGAGAGGCTGTTTACACAGAGCAGAGAGGAGAGGACAGGAGAGGCTGTTTACACAGAGCAGAGAGGAGAGGACAGGAGAGGCTGCAAACATGACAATGCTTCAATATGTTTTTTAGGTTTATTTTTTCATTATTCATTTCAAATTAATTTTTTGGGGTTATTTTGTGTCTTTTTTTGCTAATTTTTCATCTTTTGGTCATTTCTGAATGGCGTGTCTTAATTACGGCTGCCAGTTAAGAGCCGACAGCACACAGAAACTGAAACTGGACTGCTGCGGTGTGTCGTGTGCCCACTCTGTTAAACTCCTGCCGGAACTGTGGGATTTGAACCCAGAATTCAGAATTATCGTGCAGAGCTAGCCCAACCGAAGCTGCAACAAGTGCCAGAAAGACACAAACATGTTTGCAGAATGTTACAAACCACAGTTTAGCTCTGTGTCGCTAATTTCGTCCTTCATAGCCACTGCTCGGACTGTGAAACTTTCCAATGACGCTTCAGCAGCATCTTAGTTTTGCGTCAGCAGCGTCTGCTGGCCACACAGGAAGGGGAGGGAGGTTTCACCATCATCACTCTGGAGCTGCTGTCAGTCTGAACCTCAGACAGACAGCAGGAAGACGACATGGAGCTCCCAGCTCTCTGCACCACTCTGTGTGAGTCCATCCATGTCACATTTAATGACCTTTTGGGTTTCTAAGGAGTCATTTATTCATAACTACAACAAGTCTTTTTTCCGTTTCTGCAGTTCTGAAAGTGTTGATGCTGCTGGCTGCACAAGTTCACCTGGCCTCTGCTCAGGAAAGTGGCAAGTAGCATTCAGAAACCTCCGAGCTGAAGGTCAGAGTGTGTCTGTGTGTCATGTTTATCTTCTGTCTCTGATCTTCCTCAGACGCTCTGATCCTTCCAACCAGACTGCAGCTCTTTGAATACACCTCCGTCTCTATTAACTGTGAGGGTTTCAACTCCACCTCTGGCTGGGCCGTGATGAGGAAGGTGAAGGGGAAGGTGAGTGAGTGTGTCAGCACCTGGGTGACCACGCCGCCGTCCGTCTGCGCCATCAAACCTGTTTACACCACGGACAGCGGAGAGTACTGGTGTGAGTCCGGAGAGCGGAGGAGCAACGCCGTGACCATCACCGTCACCGGTAAGACACGAAATAAATAAACAAATATGTGATTTTATTCTCCTAAAGTTGCAGTAAAGTTGAACTGGGAATTCTGAAATTAGCACTGGATGTGCAAAATATTATCAGAAATAATTTCAAATATTTATATAGTGCTTAACAAATGTGTTAGAGCAGCAGTTTGTGCCACAGCTGTCCTAAATTAACAGCATTAGTAATTACCAAAATCATTTTTTATGTTTTAATGTTAAACATAATTTTCAAAATCTGATTTCATGTTGCCGGGAAAACAAACTTTAATGAAAAATAAAAACTTTAATGGGAAAATAAAATTGTAACCCAAAAACCCCTTAATGGGGGGATTTTTTTTTTTTTTTTTTTTTTTTTTAGCAAAAAACACTTGGTCAAAACCTGACCAAAAATGAACTTCATTTGGGAAAAAACCTCTAACTGGGAAATTAAAATGAACCGTAAATAAAATGTAAGCAAAACACATAAAAAAAATAATCAAAAATAAACCTTAACGGGAAAAAAACTTTAACGGGGTAAAAAACAAATAAATGTAACAAAAAAACTAAAAATTAAAACCAGAGATAAGGTCAAATATATGTATGTGTGCTGTATGTATATATATATATATATATATTTTTTTTTACATACATACAGCTGTATGTAGAAGCTTTTTAACCCAAATATTTTTTAATGCTAAGATATAATAATAGTTATTATTGTTATCCATGCATTTTCAAATGCACTGTTTTACCATAAACCTGTAAAAGTAGTGAAGCACATGCTTTGGAAAGATTTCTAAAATATCTGTTTTTTCGTTGTTATGACAAGTGGTCTAATAAATCTGTTAAGCACTGTATATATACATGTGCATTTAAATCTAAAAAATAAATAATAATCCACTGAAAAAAGCAAAAAACTGTGGCATTGTCCTTTTATACTTATTTATGTATGTGTATTGTCTATGTATGACTATTCACAGTATATATTTATTATATATTTCGAGAGAGAGGGAGATAATTTATATTTACACATTTATATTAAATCTAAAAAGATGCATAATTAGTAGTAAAATGACTAAAAAGATTTAAAAATGTGAGTCTTTCTGTTACTCTTTTGTGTCAGTAAAGCCTTTTAAAAGAGGCTATAATGGACTTTGTGTGCAGTATATTTCCGAGCTTACACGTGTGGATAAATATATATGAGTTGCATTAAATTCACATTGAAGCATGCTTATTAAAACTCTGTGTGTGCAGCCGGAGCCGTGATCCTGGAGAGTCCTGCTCTGCCGGTGCCAGAGGGAGACGCTGTGACTCTGAGCTGCAGGAGCAGGACCACCTCCTCGCCCCTCGTGGCCTACTTCTATAAGGACGGGGTCCTCCTGGGCTCCAGGTCCTCAGGACAGATGACCATCAGCAGCGTGTCTAAAGCCAACGAGGGACTCTACAAGTGCAGCGTCTCTGAGTTCGGAGAGTCGCCTCAGAGCTGGCTGGCTGTCAGAGGTGAGACACAGCATGGATCCAAATCCGTAATATCAAAAATTGAAGATATATAAAATGCAATCAACTTAATGGCAACCTATTATAGATGCAAATAATAAAAAATTATACATTTATATATATTTTGTTTAAAAAACGTTCTTAATCTCAAAACTTTGCCCAATTGGTAAGAATCAAATATGCTTTTGGTTATCAATACTAAATCAAGTATTTAAAGAGCTTGTAAATGCAGCAAAAAAAAACTGCTGACTTTGTTATTTTGAAGTAGAAATATATCATTTTTTATATTTACATTTCATTTCCCCCCAAATGTTTATAGTTTGTGTTCCAAGCTGATTCAGTTGTGGAGTAAACATAATTTTCTGCCTTACATACACATGCAATATATAATATTATTATTAATACATATGACTTGCATACTGATGAAGTGAGTGGATCCAAAAGCACATTTTTTATTTCTGTTTCTGGTATTTATTATTCAGAATGTCTGTTTGATGTTTCCATTCTGTTGGGTAAAATAAAGCATAATCTGCAAAAAAATATCTGGAACAACAGGGGCTCTAAAATAGATAACTGATAACTCTTCACACAACTTGGTGTCCCTCAGTTGTCTGAGATACACACACACACACACACACACACACACAAATACACACACACATATATATATAGAGAGAGAGAGTGAGAGAGAGAGAGAGAGAGTATATATATATATATATATATATATATATTCTCTCTCTCACTCTCTCTCTCTCTCTCTCTCTCTCTATATATATATATATATATATATATATATATATATATATATATATATATACTCATCCAGCCTCTACTAGGAGACATTTACGACTACTTTCTGCTGAAAAAACAAACCCCAAAAACTTCTCCTGAGCTGGTCAGAGTTGAAGTCAGAAATAATTTATTCTCAAACAAGAATTGGATTTCCAGAACATAAACTAAAAATGTAACATTTTGCATCTGTTTATATAGTGGTATCAAATTATATAACCTTAATCTCCTCCTAATTTTCTGAAACCACTAAATTCTCCCTTGTTACAAGGGTGTCATATTGTTTAAATTTGGTAAACTCCATCTAGATTACCTCTTGGGGGCTGGTCTTACTGAAAATCCCCTAAAATTCCCCCAAGAACAAGTCTGAACCAGATTTTATTGTATATTGAAGTATGAAAAATTTGTCAACTCCTCCCCTTCCTGTGTATTTTGCTGATTCAAGTGTTTTTTAAAGGTATTTCCAGATTGTTTTAACCTCTTAATCACCGCCCATCTTTAATGCCTTTACACACTCTTTGTATGTGATAATTATGTAATTTGTATATCAGTGATGATTAATACTCATGCATATTTGTGATACAGAATCAATATAATTAATTCTATGACTGACTTTTTGACTTTTTGTGAATATTCTATGCAGATGATATAAGACTATTTGTCCCATTATCTTGACTTGCTGTTTGCCAGTTTAACTGCTTGTTAATCCAGCAGGGTAAACACAGTATGCAAATAGTTTTAACATAAAATAATGATGAATGTTCCTTAAGAAAATGATGTGACGGACATATGTTTCCTTGTTATATAAGATGTGATATAATGCACTAAAACCAACGCTGTGTCTTTGTTCTGTCTTGGCAGCGGTCCACGCAGAGACTCGTCCCTCCTCAGATCACTCCTGTCACATTTACCTCACCTTAAGGACCATTTTCACTATTTTAATGGTGGCTCTGCTGCTGCTCCTGGTGGGACTGCTGCACTGTGGGAAACTCAGAGTGACACAGAAAATAACTGTGGCACCCTCGCATGTGAAGGCTACTGCTGAAGTGAACGACACAGAGAACACTGAGCTTAATGAATGACTTATCGCTGAGATAATTAAGTAGTAAATCTACCATCATGCCTTGCAGGATCAGGATACTGTCGCAAGAAGCATCAGCACTCCCTATTCCTTTATGTTGGTGGTTTTTTAAGAGTGTTTTATTATTTTACTCACTTTTATCTGCTTTTTATGCAGCTTAACCCTTTAGAGTTTTGGGCTATTTTGGTGATTTTTGGCTCTTTTTCATGCTGCCTGTATATAAACTTAAAAAAATGTTTACAGTGTCATGTTGGTATAATGTCTTTCAGCACAACCTCGCCTATATGACATTATCACTATTTTTTCACTTTGATTTACTGGATCAACATTTTTAAAATAAAGTATATATATATGGATTTAGAATCTAGCTTTTTCTTATTTCTATACTAAATATATTTGACCTTATCTCTTATTCTATTTGTTCCCTTATCATCACAAACTGGCCTCATGGAGTTTGAACAGAACTTTAGAGGGAAGCTGACGGCAGGAAACACTGCTGAAGGTTTTAGGGTTGTTAAGTTATAAAGAAGTCAATTGCCTCGATCACTTTTTATTGGTTTTCCTGATTATTGCTGGATATTTTCAGCAACAATATCAGAACAATTTTGATCCAGACAAACAGATATGGTGACCTTTTTTGGATGAAATAGCAAGAAACTGTTTCAGGGTTCTGTACCTGTCTTGTTACTTTCTGCATAAGTTATTATAGAACTTTGTCACAAGCAAATGAAAAAATGAACTATAAACCACAGATGGACGATTGATCTATTTTCAAAAGGCTTTATGTTTTGTTCTATGATTTGTTTTAGACACTACCAACGCTTAAAATAATTTACGTTTCTTACAAACCACACAGAAACACATGAAGGACCCTGAAGAGGCTCTGTAGCAACAACAATACTTTTATTTTAGCAGAGAGATTCATATACCTGTTTTTAGGAGTCAATATTGGCATAAACAAAGAAAAATGGGGATCAGTTAGTGTGAAACACTTTGTATCATTTTCCTTTCGATGCATGCGTTACACTACATGACCCCATATATGGTTTACTTATTGACACACAAATCACTGCAAACAATATACAGAACACAAACCTGATATTCACTGGTTTATTAAAAAAATTAAATGCACAAAATGATGTGAAATTTGATCAGAGGCAAAAGTTATTAATCAAAACAACACAAAACAAAGACACAAATAAAATGCCATATTTATCAACAATAAAATCAAAATATCAATATTTTTTATTTGATTTTCTGTTGAGTTCTAATGCAAGTTTTTAGCTGATTTAACCACCACAGAAAAAAATGTATATAAAAAAATATTTACAATAAAAAAAGGCATTGTCTTTAGACTTCGAACTTTATGACGGTCAGAAAATCACCATTAGAAAAACATAAAAGTCTAAAATTATCATATTTCTATTAAAACAGTTTATTCTCAGCAGAAGTAAACTTTCAAATAAAATCATACAGAACTGCAAACTGTTTACAAAAAGAGATTATATTTCAATCACATTTTTAGAAAAATAACTTATCAGAGAAATTCAGCTTTTTTTTCTGATTTCTGTCATTCTAACTGTGTTTTTCTGCACTAAGACATGTTTGAGTTGTTCTGATTGTGCTGAATCCACAGAGCTGCAGGACTTATAGATTTATAGAGATTTATATATTGCAGTGAAATACAAGTACACAGAGAGGAAAATGTAAAAAGAGAAGAAAAAACGCCCTGAAACTATTTCTTTAGAACAAGGACACAAGGGAGTGCTGAACTGAAATCTAGAAACCTGATTATGGATTTAAAATGAGTACATACAATATTTTACGCGATCGTGCTGATATCATCACCTGATGCATTATTTCTTTTATGTTCTCTCTCTGACTGTTGTGGCTGAAACATCCTTTGAATCACTTCTTTGTTTGACTTCCCTCTCTGAATGTCTTCTCTCTGTCTTTCAGCGGTTGATTTAATTGCTCCTCATCTCTCTCTGTAACTTCTTCTGAACCTTCTTTTTCTGTCCCTCTATCTCTTTCAGGTATTGATTCATTTTCTTTTTGTCCCTCTGTAGTTTCCCCTTCCTTTACTTCAACTTCTCCTGCTGACTGTTCTGACGTAGTCAGAGGGACAGTCTCAGTGTCTTCTCTCTCTGTCTTCTCTCTCTGACTCACTACCTCTTTCAGGTCTTCACTTATTTTCTCTTTGTCTCTCTCTAGTTTCTCCTTCCTTTCTCTCATTCTATTAATCATCTCCCTTGTCTCTTGAATCACTCCTTTGTTTGACTTCCCTCTCTGAATGTCCTCTCCCTCTGTCTCTTTCACCTGTCGATTTAATTGCTCCTCATCTCTATCTGACGGTTCTGACTGTAACTTCTTCTGAATCTCTTCTCTCTGTCTCTGTCTCTCTATCTCTTTCAGGTGTTGATTTATTTTCTCTTTGTCTCTCTCTAGTTTCCCCTTCCTTTCTGTCATTCTGATAATCATCTCTTCTGTCGTCTCCAGTAGTGTGTCTGTGTTCTTCAACAGTTCCTCATGTTCACTCCTTCTCTTCTTCAAATCATCTCTGTTTCTTTCAAGCTTCATCTTTGTTTTCTCAGAGGTAAATGTTCCGATCTCCATCAGTTCCTTCTTGTTCTCCTCTATCAGGACCTTGTCCTCCTGCTGTAGTGAGATGAGTTTCTCTCTCTGGTTCTTCAGATTATTCTTCTGTTCTGTTAGTGTTATAATCACATCTTGTACATGTTTCAGTTCTCCCTCATTCTTCTGTGATTCCTCCTCAAGTTTTGCCTTTGCATTGTCCAAATACGAACTTCTTTCTCTTTTCGTCATCAGCCTCTCTCCTTCTTCTCCTCCCATCAGCTGCTGGAGTTCTATGCTGCTGTCAGTGGTTTCTATGTGAATAGATGAGAAATAAGTTTAGTTTGAATTTCAAACTTGTTTTTTTTGTTATGCAGTGTTGCTACATTATGCATGGTGTGGCAGAATTATGAACCTATAAAATTATTTTGAGGACTAAACTGACTGGTGTTAGGGTATTTATGTAACCACTTCAAACTAATGAAAGAAGCAGGACATGCAGCATTTTGAACATTGGTAACCCAGATTGGTTGCCCTTCAAACATTTAAGTGATTCATACAAAATATTCTTCTTTGTTTAAGAAAAATCAAATTAAATACCAAAAGGTCTGCACATAACTATTTATGTTCAATACACTAAAAGACAAATTATTTGTTCTGAAAAATAACCTACTGTCCAATCATTCAACTCAGCATTTTAAGTTACAGCGGCTAATTTTTCCAATTGCATTTAGATCAATTTTGAACCAGACATTCTGACACATATTGAATTCAGGTTAAAAAACATTTTTTTCAGTTTGTTCAACTCAAAATTTAGTTTACCCGTTGATCTTATCATAATAGAACAGCATACTAAGACTGTTTGAGTAATGCAATAAAACAATGTCTTAGCTAATATTTACTGAAACTAATAGTGGGTTATCAGTGCAGGCAAAGTGTCCATGAATTTGAGCTTTGGAAAGAGCAACATTAAAGTTGTGACTTACTGGTTTTGTTCAGTCCCAATTTCCATAAAACGAGGCCAACCACAACCACAAACATGATCCACACAGTGAAGAAGATACTGATGCGAGCAGCAGTACCAGCATGGACCATGAAGAGATCCGCTAAAATTATGAAATACATATCAGATATTTTAAAATCTAAACTTCACCTCTCTGTAACTAACAAAGTCAATTACACATAAATCAAATCAAATCAAATCAAACTTTATTTATATAGCGCTTTCGTGAAATAGCCACGGATTTGCTTAACTCAAAATCCGTGGAATAGCCACGGAATCACTCAAATTTCCGTGAAATTGACACGGATTTCACACACTGTCTAATAAATAATTATACTGTATGTATATTATCTATGCTAAAAAAAGACAACAATATTTGTTTAATGAAGGTCCATTTACAGTGAAGCGCGATTCAATGAGATCGCACCACATCCGGTAGGATCGGACAGCACATACGGTAGATTACAAAATAAAACAGATTTCAAAATAAAACACAGCGGATCGTCTTTTTCTGGCGAGATCTTCGCCACAAAGTGATTATGTACATTCACTGAGTGAATATTTAGAAAATAAAACATATATTTCTCGCTAGAAATGTAATCAAAATCAATTTTTATGCAGAAACAAAGTCAAAATATTGATTTTTTCTCTAAAAATGAGAGAACTGTCCGCCATGTTTTTTGTTTCCGACCGCCGGAACCTTGAAGGTCACGTGACTTGGAACAAACCAATAGGAAAAAATACCAGGTTGGGATATGACTGTCATTAACTTGCATTTTAGCGAAATCCATGTCAATTTCACGGAAATTTGAGTGATTCCGTGGCTATTCCACGGATTTTGAGTTAAGAAAATCTGTGGCTATTTCACGGATTTCTGTGAGACCAGGTTGCCCCCACATACACATCTGTAAGTATACATACACAAACATGCACACAAACGCATTTAGTCATGCATGCACACAAACACACAGACTGCACATATTTATTGATTTTAAAGAACTTTTCTACCTGGGACAGTGATTTGTGCCTCTCTGGTCTGGTTGGTGTCCCTCTGGTGGACTCTACAGGTGAAGCTGCTGCTGTGTCTCTCCACAGTCACTCTGCTGCTGACAGTATAGAGGTCATCAGGACCTCTGACTGTCTCTGTAGGTCCAGCAGAGAGGAGCTTTCCCTCAGCGTCCAGCCACAACACCTCAGGCTCTGGATACCAGCCAGCAGACTTACACACTAACAGCACTCCACTGCTGACTTTGGAAATCTCTACGACTGGTGACGAGACAGAACCTAAGAAAAAATGTGAAAAAAGAAGTTCAGCAAAGAAACAGCACATACTAATTTTTTTAAACTTTATGTCTATCCCAATAAAACACACTAAAGTACATTACAGGAGCTCTGTTATAACACTTTGTTGGCCCAGTTACTCCTTTGGTCATTCAGAGTTTTCCTTTGTTTGGTTTCTGGTCAGCCAAGATGCCCCTTTGATCAGTTCAACTCTTTGGTAACCTCAAGTATTCTTGGGTAACCCTGAGTACTCTTTGGTAACCCCAAGTACTCTTTGGTAACCCCAAGTACTCTTGGGTAACCCTGAGTACTCTTTGGTAACCCCAAATACTATTTGGTAAGCCTGAGTACTCTTTGGTAACCCCAAGTACTCTTTGGTCAAGTGCATTCTAGTTGGCCAAAGTCCCCCTCTGCTTGGCAAAAGTACCTCTTAGTCAGCATTATTATAGCATTATAATTATCAACTCAGTTGGCTCAAGTGCTCCTCTGGTCAGGACTAGTGCCCCTAGTGCTAGAATACTTTTCTGTGGGCCAAAATACTCCTGTAGTCATCAAAAGTACTCTTTTTGTCAGTCTAATCAACCTTTTATTCTCTCCTCTTGGCTTCACTTCTCTGGCCGTGTTTCCTTTCTGCTTGATCCTGATGCCATGTGGGGCATCTGCCCATGTTTTTGTCCATACCTAAGGTCTACCTAATTGGCCTAAGTGCTTTTCTGATCATCCAAAGTGACATTCTTTGAAGTAGTAAAACTCTGGTTGGTCCAAATGCCATCAAATGGGAAAATCTGTCCCTATGGTCATCCAAAGTACTCATCATGTCAGTGAAGAACCCATGTGGTCCATCCAAAGGTCCCTTTCGTCACTCTCTGGCACAATATTATTCTGGCCCACATGTCTTTACATTAAGGCAACATTCCCCATATACATTATCCCTCTTGCAGTTATATAAAACCCTTATGGTTGGCCCAAATGCCCCTAAGGTTGGCCCAAGTGATCCATTTTTGTATCCTACTAGTCAGACAAGCTTTTCTGC